>NC_084985.1:1564282-1576782 GCF_963691925.1 Scomber scombrus
CCAACTTTGATACATAGAAACATGAATGTGAGGAATGTGCGTTAATCTTCGGGGAGTGTGAACGTCTCACCTGGCACAGCGAGACACGGAGACCCGTCCTGACACGACTTCCTGTGGTCGATCCAGCAGCAGCAGGTCTGAGATTATAAAAACATTAATCATCTATAAATATGAAATGTTTAGTTTGTGATGATTCATCGTTTTATTCAAATGTTCAAATGTCAGTTTCTGTGTTTAAGGAGGAGGAAAAGACATGATGGGTTATTATAGGAATAAAACATTTCATTCTTTCATGACATCATTCATGACATCATTCATGACATCATCAGAGTTAAATCCACCCAGAAATAAAGAGTTAAACATTAAAACATAATAATATAATCAACTCAAATTATACAATAAATAAGCTAAAAGGTAATGGAAGGGAAGAAGGAAGGAAGGGAGGAAGGAAGGAAGGGAGGAAGGAAGGAAGGAGGGAAGGAAGGGAGGAAGAAGAAAGGAAAGGAGAGAGGGAGGAAGGAAGGGAGGGAGGGAGGAAGGAAGGAAGGAAGGAAGGAAGGAAGGAAGGAAGGAAGGAAGGAAGGAAGGAAGGAAGGAAGGAAGGAAGGAAGGAAGGAAGGAAGGAAGGAAGGAAGGATGGAAGGAAGGGAGGAAGGAAGGAAGGAAAGGAGGGAGGAAGGAAGGAAGAAGGAAGGAAGGGAAGAAGGAAGGGAGGAAGGAAGGAAGAAGGAAGGAAAGAAGGGAGGAAGGAAGAAGGAAGGAAAGGATGGAGGAAGGATGGAAGGGAAGAAGGGAGGAAAGGATGGAGGAAGGAAGAAGGAAGGAAAGGAGGGAGGAAGGAAGGGAGGAAGGAAAGGAGGGAGGAAGGAAGAAGGAAGGAAAGGAGGAAGGGAAGAAGGAAGGAAAGGAGAAAGGAAGGGAGGAAGAAGGAAGGAAAGGAGGGGGGAAGGAAGGAAAGGAAGGAAGTAAGAATGGAGGAGAGAAGGAAGGAAGGACGGTAGGAGGGAGGGAGGAAGGAAGGGGAAGGAAGGAGGGAAGAAGGAGGGAAGGAAAGAAGAAAGGGGGTGGAGGAAGGAAAGAAGGAAGGGAGGAAAGAATGAGAGAAGGAAGGAAGGAAGGGAGGAAGTCAAAACAGACGGGGTTAATTTAACCCAGGAGGACGACACGAAGGTTGAAACATTATAAACTAAATAAAGACAGACTCACACAGACGTGGTGAAAGTTACGGATCAGTTTGTGGTGAAAGCAGAACTCTGGTGTGTGACGAGAATTTGCATCCGTCTGATATTTAGATGCAAATGAAGTGTGTGTATGTCTACGTGTGTGTGTGTGTGTATGTCTACGTGTGTGTGTGTACTTGTGTACGTGTCTACGAGTGTGTTGAAATGTTGGAAACATAAAAACATTCATCCAGCCTGATGACGATGTGTGTGAGTGTGTGTGTGTGTGTGTGTGTGTGTGTGTGTGTGTGTGTGTGTGTGTGTGTGTGTGTGTGTGTGTGTGTGTGTGTGTGTGTGTGTGTGTACAGCCTGATGACGATGTGTGTGACTTCTTGCTGCTTTACACTCATCGTATTAACGGGAATATTCCTGCTTCTACTTTGTGATGTTTATTCCTTTTGTTTTGACTCTCTGAACATTATGACTTCATTCTTATTAAAGCCTTAATGCTCATTTCTAATGTTTCATCCTGATCTGTCACACATGCAAAGATTAACTGCACACTGGTTACGATGAGATGCTTCCCTCCGTAACAGAGCAGTGAGACAGTGAGGATCTACTTCATATCTATCAGACCAAAAGGAAGAAACTGGACCATTAAAAATCAATAAACTAATAGCAGAATAATATACGTTAACATATAGTAAACTCCTGCCCTGCAGCAGCTTCATTGGCTCCTTATCAAATCACAACCTGGCACCATCATATCTCTCTGAACTTATTCACATCTACACACCTTCCCCAACTCTCCGATCCTCCTCTGCCAACCAGCTCTTTGCCCCATCTGCCAACTTAACTACCATCATGGGGTCAAGAGCCTTCAGCCGATCTGCCCCCCTGCCTTTAACCCTCCTGTTGTCCTCGAGTCAAGGAAGGAAGGGAGGAAGAAGGAAGGAAGGGAGGGAGGGAGGAAAAAAGGATGGAAGGGAGGGAAGAGGGAAGGAAGGGAAGGAAGGAGGAAGAAGGAAGGAAGGGCGGAAAGGAAAGAAGGAAGGGAAGAAGGAAAGGAAGGCAGGATGGAGGAAGGAAGGTAGGAGGGAGGGAGGGAGGGAGAAAGGAAAAGAGGAAGGGAGTAATGAAGGAAAGAAGGACAGAGGAAAGAAGGAAGGGAGGGGGGAGGAAAGAAAGAGAGAAGGAAGGAGGGAGGGAGGGAGGGAGGGAGGGAGGAAAGGAAGGAAGGGAGGAAGGAGGGAGGGAGGAAGGGAGGACAGAAGGAAGGAAGAAAGGGGGATGGAGGAAGGAAAGAAGGAAGGGAAGCAATAGAGAGGAAGGAAAGAAAGAGAGAAGGAGGAAAGAAGGAACAGTCAAAACAGACGGGGCCAATTATCATTATTATCATTATTATTATTATTATTATTATTATAAACTTTGTTATATAATCATGTGATAATATAATAACTTACAAAATAAAGACAGAATAACTTTAAAGCCTTTATATAACATATCTTGGTGTGTGGCAGAGACAGAGCAGCTATCAGTGATTCTGAATCTGCTGATAAAATATTAAATGTTTCATATTTTTTTATCTGAACGTTGACGTCAAACTGTAAACTATTTAAACTATTTAAACTATTTGTTTACAGTCAGTCTGTAAATCCTGCAGGGTCAAAACTCACACGATGGTTCAGAGAATTATATATTGTTCCTCTGAGGGAATTGACAGAGAGACACTTGTTTTGCACCTGTTTGCACCTCGTACGGGTGGAGCTTAACTTATTCATCCGTCAGCATCAGCAGCAAGAAACATTTTAACGTATTTCTGCTGAAATCAGACGTTAATCTGAATCAGCTGGAGTCGCTCTGTCACTTCCTTCTTCTTCTTCTTCTTCTTCTTCTTCTTCTTCTGCTTTATGTCTTTAATCTGGAGGTCATGGTACCGTTCCTGTGGTCAGCGTGTGTGTGTGTGTGTGTGTGTGTGTGTCATCGGCCGCAGCTTCTTCATTCTCCAGCAGCGCTAACATCTGTCAAACATGTGAACTTGAACTTTCTCTGCAGCCGTTAATATGTGAGCTAACAGAGCTGAAGATGAATAATGAATTAAACAAGCTCTCCTCCACTAAGTAGATCATACAAACACTCACAGCTCAGAGCTCTAGACTTTTAGGTCAATCTTTAGCACTTGTATGAGGAATGCAATGCACAGACAGACCATCAGATTGTGTTATGGTTGCTATAGATACAGGTTGTTCTATGGTTGCTATAGATACAGGTTGTTCTATGGTTGCTATAGTTACAGGTTGTTCTATGGTTGCTATAGATACAGGTTGTTCTATGGTTGCTATAGATACAGGTTGTTCTATGGTTGCTATAGATACAGGTTGTGTTATGGTTGCTATAGATACAGGTTGTTCCATGGTTGCTATAGATACAGGTTGTTCTATGGTTGCTATAGATACAGGTTGTTCCATGGTTGCTATAGATACAGGTTGTTCTATGGTTGCTATAGTTACAGGTTGTTCTATGGTTGCTATAGATACAGGTTGTTCTATGGTTGCTATAGATACAGGTTGTGTTATGGTTGCTATAGATACAGGTTGTTCCATGGTTGCTATAGATACAGGTTGTTCTATGGTTGCTATAGATACAGGTTGTTCCATGATTGCTATAGATACAGGTTGTTCTATGGTTGCTATAGTTACAGGTTGTTCTATGGTTGCTATAGATACAGGTTGTTCTATGGTTGCTATAGATACAGGTTGTGTTATGGTTGCTATAGATACAGGTTGTTCTATGGTTGCTATAGATAAAGGTTGTTCTATGGTTGCTATAGATACAGGTTGTGCTTTAGTGTATAAAGGAAGAATAACACAAATCACTGCTGACATCAGAGATCCTGCTGGAGACATTTTTGAAGTTGACTTTCATTTTTTCATCTTGTACACGAACAGAATGAGAACCAACAGTCAGTTTTCCAAATGAGCAGTAAGTGTGTTTATGTGTCTGTAATGATTCCTCCTGTTCATACTGACCATTAGAAGATCCCTTCATCATGTTTACTGTAATGATTCCTCCTGTTCATACTGACCATTAGAAGATCCCTTCATCATGTTTACTGTAATGATTCCTCCTGTTCATACTGACCATTAGAAGATCCCTTCATCATGTTTACAATGGAAGTGATGGTGGAGTAAACCCACAGTCCTCCTTCTGTGTAAACATGGATTTAAAAGTTGATCTGAAGCTAATATGAAGCTTCAGTCGTCTGAATGAGTCAAACCGGTAGAAGAAAGTAAGAAAGAAAGAAAGAAAGGATGAGATGTGCTTTACATTGAAAGCATATTTGAAGGAGATGTTTTAATAGTCAGAACAGGAGGAATGATTACAGAGAGGAAAACCTGACTGCTGCTTTAAAACACTTAAAACACTGACTCATATCTTCGTTAGTTTAGTTTCATATCATTTCTTGTTTTTGGGTCAGAAGACGTCACTCAGCTGTTTGTCTCCACACACTGATTACAGCAGTCAGGATTAGATTCATGACATCTGAACAGTTTGTTACAGTCACACAAAACACATCACTTCATGTGCGTCACTGACTTTTTCTGTTTGCTGATTATTTAAAACCTTTAAGACAGTTTCCAGAAATAAAAATGACTCGTTATCCTCTCTGAAGATGATTCATATTAATCTCTAACTCATGTTTTATTGTCCCTCTTCCACTTATATGTTCACATTTTCAGACTGGCCTTTGTAAAATAAACTAAATAAACAGAATTAATGGTTATAATTGGATTTAATTCAGCTGTAAAAATGCAGCTTTGTCTTTTAATGATGTTTAAATAAAGTTGTTATAAAACAAAAAGCTGTTGTATTACATATAAAAACATTATAATATGAATTAAATCTAATTTTTATTATAAACTGACAGGTGTGCTATTTAACATAACTCATGCAGATTCATTGATTGTAAAGGCTGATGTATGTAAATCGTGTTTTTAAGGAAATATTGACGTAATCTGAGATAATTTAACATATTTATAATGAACTAAACTGTATATTTGATTTTATATCACTGTTAAACCTTCATTAGAGCAGCTATCTTGTTAGTTTTAGTTAATAAATTACTCTCTTTATATTTAAAAAGCTTTACTTTATATTTTACACTCAGCTCTTTGTGTTGTTTCTGTTGGCCTGTGCTGCCCCCTGGTGGCGGTTTGGTGGTATTACACCAACATGCATCTAAGTTCATGCTTCATGTGTTAATTTGATACTTTAAGAACATTTAGCTGATATTTATTCATCATTTTCAATATGTATAAATGTTTGAATGCATGGCTTTAAGCTGGAACATGTTATTTAAAGTGCTGTTGTCCTTGAGTCAAGGAAGGAAGGGAGGAAGGGAGGAAAGAAAGGAAAGAAGGAAGGACGGAGGAAATAAGGAAGGAAGGAAGGTAGGAGGGAGGGAGGAAAGAAGGAAGGTAGGAGGGAGGGAGAAAGGAAAAGAGGAAAGGAGGAAGGAAGGAAAGAAGGACAGAGGAAATAAGGAAGGGAGGAAGGAAAGGAAGGAAGGGAGGAAGGAAGGAAAGAAGGACAGAGGAAAAAAGGAAGGGAGGAAGGAAGGGAGGAAGAAGAAAGGAAAGGAGGAAGAAGGAAGGAAAGGAGGGAGGGAGGAAGGAAGGAAGGGAGGAAGGAAGGAAGGGAGGAAGAAGGAAGGAAAGGAGGTAGAAGGAAGGAAAGGAGGGAGGGAGGAAGGAAGGAAGGAAGGAAGGAAAGGAAGGAAATGGAAGGAAAGAAGGAAGGACAGAAGGAAGGAAGAAAGGGAGGAAAGAAGGAACAGTCAAAACAGACGAGGTCACGAAGGTTCAGTGATGTTGTGTCAGAACTCATATTAAAGTTCTCACCTGTTATATCCGGAGCGTCGGGTTGAGGTCCAGCGGCTCCTCTCTGGTTCCGTCACTCTGAAGCCTTCATACTGAAACACACCTGCAGACTCAGACTATTGATTATACATCAGTTCATCATCAGTCCTGGTGATTTTAAAGGCAGAGGAGGAAGTTTCCAAAGCTGTTCTGATGGAGTACAGCACAGCCTCTAAAGCCCAAAATACAAACGCAAAGAAATATTCAGTTTACTGTTAAATAAGATATTAAAAAAAACGTTAAATCCTTTAATCTGAAAAGTATTTGATGCTTTAAAAAAATGAAACATTTTCTGTCGTTTGATTAATCGACTAATCGTTGCTGCTCTAGTTGTTCATCAGATTGGCAGAAACACTTTAATACACATTTTATTTAAAGAAATGATGTCACGCTGGATAATGGGTAATTATAATGAACTAAAGCATAGGGGCGAGTCTCATTTAAAAACTTATGATACCAGTAACAATCAAATTCCCCTTTAAAGTGATCCTGATACCAACTGAGTTCTTCATTAGATTCCCATCATGTGAAGAGAAGCATTAAATTAAATTAAATTAAATGCCTTCACTCCTCTACATCTAAATGATTTGATTTTTATACAAATTCATTTTTGAAAGTCTTCAAATTATTAATATTTATTAAACGTTTTCCATAATACTCATAATACCTACTTTAAAGGGCACAAACAGCCCAAATTGATCTGATGTGAGCCGGACCATTAAATGGATGGAAGGAAGGAAGGAAGGAAGGAAGGAAGGAAGGAAGGAAGGAAAAATGGAAGGAAAGAGGGAAGGAAAGAAGGAAAGAAGGAAGGATGGAAGGAACAAAAGGAGGAAGGAAGGAAGGAAGGAAGGAAGGAAGGAAGGAAGGAAGGAAAGAAAGAAGGAAAGAAGGAAGGATGGAAGGAAGAAAAGGAGGAAGGAAGGAAGGAAGGATGGAAATACGGAAGGAAGGAAGGAAAGAGGGAAGGAAGGAAGGAAGGAAAGATGGAAGGAAAGAGGGAAGGAAAGATGGAAGGAAGGAAGGAAAGATGGAAAGAAAGAGGGAAGGAAAGATGGAAGGAAGGAAGGAAAGATGGAAGGAAAGAGGGAAGGAAGGAAGGAAGGAAGGAAGGAAGGAAGGAAGGAAGGAAGGAAGGAAGGAAGGAAGGAAGGAAGGAAAGATGGAAGGAAGGAAGGAAAAGATCACAGGAAGGAAAGATGGAAGGACAGAAGGTAGAAAGGGAGTAAGGACAGATGGAATGAAGGAAGGAAGGAAAAGGAGACAGGAAGGAAGGAAGGAAAAGAAGACAGTGGGCCGGTTTGGACCCCTCGGTCGGCCAGTTCTGGCCCTCGGGCCTCATGTTTGACACCCAGCCGTATTAAAGCACCAAACTTCTGCTGCAGAAACAGTCTGAACTGAGCTCATTAGATTGTTCAGCTGTTCATGTTGAAACTCTCTGATCACCAATAAATCCTCAATCAATCAATCATGTATAGAAGTCAAACAGGGCCAAAGGGCCAAAGGGTCAAAGGTCAGATAAATGAAAGCTTCACTGACTTCAGGGTGTTTTTGGTTCATTATCTGTATTTTTTTATTCCAAACGTGTGTCTATATATTGAACATCAGAGGGCCGGTCCCCCCCCTCCCCCCCTACAGTCACTCCACACCAGTCAATATCAATAATAATTATAAGAGGAGAATCATCAGAATTATAATAATAATAATAATTATCCATCTGTGGCGTCGGTCACACACACACACACACGCACACGCACACGCATCGTGCTGCTGTTGTGTGTTTTCTGAACATGTTGAAGGAGAATCATTATTTGCATCATGTAGGTGTAAAATAAAAGATCACACCTGCACAGACACACGGCAGCGTTTCAGTCCGACTTTCAGGATCGAAACTTCTGTGCAGGCGTGATCGTTCCCAAAAAGTGTGTAAAATAAAATAAATGAAAATGTTGTCTTTGTCTCATTGTGTTTGTTTGTTTGTTTGTTACTGTAAAACAATCACAGGTGCAACAGGTGACCTCTGAACTCCGTCGTGAGTGACATCAATTTTTATTTCATTTTTTTAGAAAAACTCAATGATTCAGAAAAAAAAGAGGAAAGAAAATGAAGAATAAATACTCAGACAGGAAGGAAAGTACAATCACACATTTGAGTTTTTCCCCCTTTTGTTGTTTTTGTTGTTGCAGGTTTGAATGTTTCCAGCTTCACCTGTGAGAGTGTGTTAGTGGATGGATGTGTGTTTATCTGCACTTTCCATACTGAGGGTAAAAACAGCTTTAATAATCACCTAAAACATACAAAACTGATGGAGGGAGTCCTTCTCTTTTTCCATTTGTGGTCTGATTAACAAAAACACTTTTTAGCTTTTGGAGGCGGCTGCATCAGCTGTTCTTAAGATCAGACTCAGGGAGGATTAATCTAAAGACACTCTGCAGCTTTAAGGAGGTTTATAGTTGAGTTTCAGCTCATTGTTTAGCTGTTTATGTATCATTTGACCCTTTTTTTTTTAAATTGTGGAGGTTACAGCCACTAATGTATTATACGAGCTGGATACGATGCCGATTTCTCCCCAGTGGTCACTCGCGGTACTGCAGTTAAACATCGTAAAAGAGACGAACTGCAGACGAGCTCAATTATGACTCTTTGGGTCTGATTTACTAAAGGTCTGCGTGTGTAAAAATGTGTGCAAACTTGACATCACCCGCAGAAAATGTGCAAGATAATACACACTGTGTACCATAATGAATATGTAATATGAGACATTTTAAGTGTGTAAAATACAGGGAGGAGAAAATATTTAGCATGCGCATTGTGATTTACCAAACCTGAAGGTAATGTTGTTGACGGTAACTGCGTCTATAAATAATAAGTAGTTTAATAATAATAAGAGTTTTTCCACCTGTGTTAATATTTCTGGAGTGGAATATTTTGGTTTTACTAACAGCATTGACTTTGTCACTAATACTCTCCCATATGTGGGTTTTTCTGGTAATATTAGTTTTTGTTATAACTCAATATATTAGTTAACCTCTTCCACTAGAACCTGATCACATTTCATTTTGCAGCTTGCAGCTTTCTGCTCGTCCAAACTCTCCATAAAGACACAAAACCCTCATTTAAATACTGCTGTCTGCACCTGTTTTAATTTACGCAGTTATTCTTAGTACCTTATTTGGGATCTTAGTAAATCAGACCCTTTATGTTCTGAACTTTTGATCCATGGAGGTTTTATATTTGTTAAACTTTCCTCGAGCCGAGAAAAGAAGATTTAATAATCAGTGACGTCATCACAATGTAAAGTCTGTGGGCCGATGAACGTTCAAGCAAACTTAAATGAGTTTAACACGCTGGTTTAAGAGACAGTAAATAGAATATAATCCATTCATTATAGCCACTGTAGACAAGTTTACTTTTGGTTCCTTCATATGAGCAACCAAGGAATGTTTTCAGTATCCAGCTCCTATAATATATCCAGTTACAGCTCATGGTGATGAAATGCTGTTACAGATGTTTCTGAGCAGCTCGTCACCAGTTTGACTCTAAAATCTTTAGGGGAGAAATTTCTACACAAACTTAAGTGATGGATTCATGAACAGCTGATGCAGCAGCACGTCTCTGAACTCTCCAAACTGTTTATGACAAACTACACAAGTCAAATAAAGGATTTTAAATGGCTTTAAAATAAAGAAACATCTCCCAGTTTTCTCCCAGTTGAACCATTAAGAGGTGAAACCAGTGCTGAGTGGAAGAGGAGAAGGACTTCCTGAGCAGCGTTCAGTCTTAAAGAGCTACATCCTCCACATGACACTGTACAGCTGCTCTGCTACTGTGTGTGTGTGTTAATGTGTGTGTGTGTGTGTGTGTGTGTGTGTGTGTGTGTGTGTTAATGTGTGTGTGTGTGTGTGTGTGTGTGTGTTAATGTGTGTGTGTGTGTCCTTCTATACAAACATTATTCAAACAGTAAAACCTTTGATAAACTGTCTCTGAGTCCTCCTCGCTTGGCACGGAGCGTGATGATTGGCCGAGGCAGGAGGTGGAGGACTGAATGTGGGAGGGGGACGGGGGGAGGGAGGTTTGGGGGAGGGGGTGACAAAAGAGACCACAGCATGGCGTCCATTTGGTGGGTCACTTCCTGTCAAGTCCGACCAGTCAGCTGGTTTAATCCAAAATGTTTCGTCCCCCCTGTAGACAGTCAGAGTGGTTCGATCCGCCCCTCCCCCCCCTCATGTAAAGGTTACTGTATGACCCACTGAGCCCTGCAAATGGGTCACATGGTTTCGTCCTCCACTTCTGATTGGCCAGTTTGGAATCGAGCTGCGTCATCGGGGTCAAAGGGTGAAGTTCATTGTTATAAATCGACCTTTGACCCCTCTGATGCCGGCGTCCCTGCGCTCAGTTGTGCCCCCCCAGTAGGTCTGTGGGCGGGTGTGTGGGCGTCTTGGCGGGGGGCACCGGTCTGGGCGGTGGCGCCGGTTTGGTGTTGTCGTGCCGCGGGCTCGGCACCAACCCCCCGCCCCCGTCGCTGTCGGCTCTGTCGGACGGGATCGGGGGGGGCGGGGGGGGGAGGCGGGGCAGCGACATGGAGCCGTGGTGGTAATGGAGGTGGTGGTGGGGGTGGTGGGGGTTGTGGCGGTGGGGGTGGGGGTGACCCGGCGTCAGCGAGGACGGGATCCGGGAGCATGAGGAGGCGGAGGAGGACGAGGAGGGGGGAGGGGGAGGGGGGGGAGTGAGCGCGGTCGGCCGGAGGCTCTGAATCCGCCGGCACTCCTGACAGATGCGCACGTGGCTGCAGCTCTGCAGGAAGCCTCGCGGCGGGGCAGGGGGGGCCATCAGGGTCGGAGGGGGGGGCGGCGTGCTGGTGGTGGCGTTCATACCTAACGGGTCCTCCAGGAGCCTCTGAGGCCCCGGGCCCAGGTCTGAACCTCTGCCCATCCCGGCCCCCATACTGGACCCCAGCCCCCCCGTCAGAGGCCCGGAGCCGCTGTACAGTTTCCCGTTGCTCAGACGCATCTCACGGACCAGGCGGATGGGCCGCGGCGCCGCCAGGGCCAGGCGGGACGGGTGGCGCAGGACTCCGCCTCCAGAACTGCTCAGAGGACGACGGCGCCGAGAACGAGAACTCTTCTTACAGGAAACGGCGTTACGAAACTCCGTCAGCATCTCCTGACACACTGATACCTGAGAGAGGGGGGGAGGGGTGTTAATGCAACTTCACTGTGTGTGTGTGCGTGTGTGTATGTGTGTGTATGTATGTGTGTGTGTGTGTGTGTGTGTGTGCGTGTGTGCATGTATGTGTGTGTGTGTGTGTGTGTGTATTTGTATGTATGTGTATTTGTGTGTATGTGTGTGTGTGTGTGCGTGTGTGTGTGTACCAGGTATTCCTCATGTTGTTTAATGTAAATCATTCATTTTAATGTAATGTATGTTACTTTAGCATTATATTAAGGAACGTCTCCAGGAAATTAATGTAAATCAATAATGTCCTCTTACGTCATGGACTGTTTGTGTGTGTGTGTGTGTGTGTGTGTGTGTGTGTGTGTGTGTGTGTGTGTGTGTGTGTGTGCATGTGTGTTTGTTCTGTAAAAACAGTCGGTCAAAAAAGTCACATGAATGACAGATAAATGAAAGTCACAAACTGCATCTGACTGCTGGAGAATAAATATGCAGAGAGAGAGAGAGCTGCCACACACACACACACACACACACACACACACACACACAAACACAAACACAAACACACACACACACACACACACACACACACACACACACACACACACACGAAGCAGCACAGGAAGGTGAATGTGTTACATCTCATCTCACTTTGTTTTATTAAAGAAACAAACAGTATCAGAACTCTGCGTTTCCTGTGACAGCTGCTCAAAATGAAACAGCAGCAGGAAATAATCCAGTTGCCTAATTAACTGTGTTAATGAAATGTCCCATTAACGAGTTTACTAACTGCTGTTATCAAGTCTGTTTCAGCTCCGAGAGTTTAAATTCTCCTTTTTCAGTGTCTTTTATTGAACTTAATGCTGTGCAGTGATGAATAAGAACTGTGCCAGATGAAGGCATTTATATTCATATCTGTTCATAGAGAGCTGGAAGTTGTTTACTTATTTTTTTTCATGAATTAAATGAGTGAACTTCTGAAACTATTCCTGCATTATGAGCAGGCGGGGAGCTCCGGTCCTCTGCAATGAGGCCAACCAGGAAGTAACTTAAAACTGCATTCTATCAAAAGGCCACCAGGGGGCGATCGTTTTGGTGTCAAAAGGACTTCCGTCTCTATACAAGTCAATGGAGAATTCACCAACTTCTCACTTGATTTCTAACCTCAGTAAACGTTTTCAAAATGTGTTTATGGTCTCAATCGCTAGTTTAAAGCCTTCTTCAATGCAGTATGATGTTCATTTGGGAC
>NC_084985.1:1581782-1586782 GCF_963691925.1 Scomber scombrus
ACATGTGCTGATGAACTGAGAGCGAGACGAAGCGGCGGCTGCATCTTTCATATAAATCAAACATGCACCTGAGCTCTGTGTTCATGTTCACACTGTTAAAACTAAATATAGACCTCTGCCGACGGGGACATTGATTTTGGGGACTGTTTGTTATGTTGACGGTGACTCAGCAGCAGCAGCATGGTGTCGGCCGCCGACCCTGCACCTCTCTGAGAAATCACTAATAATTTGCAACAGCTTTGTTTTTGTGGCTCCAGTAAAACCACCAGAACAGAAAGTGGAAAACAGCTCACATGTTTACGATATTTGTGTATCTTTGTTGTTTTGACATAGATGTTGAGCTAACCGCAGCTCTTCCAGCCTCTTCGGTTCTGTTCTTATTAAATGACTCTAGTGTTGACTTCACACCCATTTTATTGTCTGTCTCTTGCTATAAATGCTGGTGCCACAAGCTATTAAACACAAGTAAAAAGTTTCGGGAACACATGTCCTCATATTTGAGGTCATACGAGGAAGTAACTTAAAACTGCATTCTATCAAAAGGCCACCAGGGGGCGATCGTTTTGGTGTCAAAAGGACTTCCGTCTCTATACAAGTCAATGGAGAATTCACCAACTTCTCACTTGATTTCTAACCTCAGTAAAGGTTTTCAAAATATGTTTATGGTCTCAATCGCTAGTTTAAAGCCTTCTTCAATGCAGTATGATGTTCATTTGGGACATTTTGGCCTCCCTGATTTTATATGTGACGATAAAGCAGGGTATGCATTAGGGCGTGGCTACGTCGTGATTGACAGGTTGATTGGTTCACAGGTTCAGGAGGGCGCCTCATGCTCCTCCTGATGCCCATATAAGTAGAATCCGTGTTTTTATTTTTCCCAACATGCACCTCAAATGTTCAAGATGGGGCTGCTCAGATCCGATACTATTGGCCTCCGAGCAGCAGTCCACAAACCAATGGGTGACGTCACGGATGTTACGTCCATTTCTTATATACAGTCTATATATACCTACGAACGAGGACAAATGGTTTTAAGGATGTGTGTATTGATAATTTTGTCATTGCAATTTTGCACAACTGTGAATTCTGTAATTGATTTTAATTCATTATATATTCCATCTCAGGGACTACGGGTGGAAAACAGCAACTTGCTTAAAACCTGCTGTAATGCATCTCTCCTTGTTTTATGCAGGGTTAATGTTTTATTGCGCAATGATGCTCAGAGCAGTCAGAGAGGTGGAAATGCACAATATTATTATATAAGGACACAAAAATGCACTCGTAGTTTATGTTCTCTTGGTGCAGGAGATGTGTTTTTACTACTTGTTTTCATTTTTCCCCATTAAAATTTAAAATAACACAGGAACAACCAATCCCACGATGGGGTCGGTAGTCACAAGTGCACAAGACATATTTGATGGCTCATATCTTTTGAACAGAATCAGCTGAAGGAGAGTAAGACCTCTCTATTCCTACCTGACACTTTAGGCCAGGGGTGTCCAAACTATTCCACAAAGGACCGTGTGGCTGCAGGTTTTCATTCCAACCAAGCAGGAGCACACCAGACTTGACACATTTAATCAAATGAGCTCAGTCTTCAGGCAGTTGATTGGTCGAATCATGGGCTCTTGATTGGTTGGAACAAAGCCTGCAGCCATATGGCCCTTTGTGGAATAGCTTGGACATGCCTGCTTTAGGATTTCATTACAAATTAAAAGGGAAAGTAAAAAGTGGGACTACCAACCCCGTTCTCCCCTCCATCATCAGGCTCTAATCATTAAAATATGATTAACTTTGGTCCAGACTGACAGATCTAGACTGTCGGATTGCCCTGATGATGTCTCACAGTGACTTTGGTGAGACCTGAACACCATGAGATTGATATTTTAGTTTTTTAGTGAAATGTTAAAAGACGAAGAAGAAAAAAAAGAGAGAAAGGTTTTTAATAATGTGAGAAAGAAACACTTTTTAACCTTTGTGTCGTCCTCCCGGGTCAAATTAACCCCGTCTGTTTTGACTGTTCCTTCTTTCCTCCCTTCCTTCCTTCCGTCTGTCTTTCCTCCCTCCCTCCTTTTCTCATTATTTCCTCCCTTCCTTCTTTCCTTCCTCCACCCCCCTCTTCCTTCCTTCTGTCCTTCCTTCTTCCCTCCCTCCTCTTTCCTTCCCTCCTTCCTTCCTGCCTTCTTTCCTTCCCTCCTTCCTTCCTTCCTTCCTCCCTCATTCTCTCTTTCTTTCCTCCCTTCCTTCCATCCTTCTTTCCTCTGTCCTTCTTTCCCTCCTTCCTCTTTTCCTTTCTCCCTCCCTCCCTACCTCCTTCCTTCTTTCCTCCCTCCCTCGTACCTTCTTTCCTTCCTTCTTTCCTCCGTCCTTCCTTCTTTCCTTTCCTTTCCTCCCTTCCTTCCTCCCTCCTTTCCTTCCACCCTACCTTCCTTCCTTCCTTCTTTCCTCTGTCCTTCTTTCCTTCCTTCCTCTCTTCCTCTTTTCCTTTCTCCCTCCCTCCCTCCCTCCTTCTCTCTTTCCTCCCTCCCTTCCTTTCCTTCCTCCCTTCCTTTTTTCCTTTCCTCCCTCCTTTCCTTCCTTGACGCGAGGACAACAGGAAGGTTAAAGGAATAAAAGAGAAAAATGGGAAAGAAAAGCAGTAATTTCTGAATTAGTTTTAATCCATTTAGAAAAAAAAGAAATATTAGGCTCATAATTTATTTTAAAACTTGCTTTAAAAAAAAGAATATTTGGCTTCTGTTTCCAAAGTAAAAAGGTGCAATAAATTATGTTAAGAAAGAAAGTCAGGAGGTGAAAGATGAATCATCCCGTATCTGTGAAATACGGACTATCTAACCACTAAAAGTGTCATCGTTTTATCAGAGCTGAATTATCTTTTACCTTGAACACGATCGTCCGGCTGTCTGTCATTCACTGAAAGTCAGACTCACTTTTTAATGGAATAAAGACGAAGATGAGCGAGTGCCACGGAGAGGAAGTGAGGACATTACGTGATTTATCGCCACGTAGTGAACAAAATATTAGAGACAACTATCAGTATAATTCAGTCCAGTATAACTAGAACCATTAGCATTGAGCTGAATCAGCACCTTTCTCTGTCTATAACTCAGTAACTCAATAACAATAACTCAGTGCTGCTTTATTAAAGTAATAAATTGACTCTTTACAGGCGACTTTAGTATCCTGACATGCATGTTCTCTTTTTAATGCTCCTTCTTTATTGTCTCTGTCACTATTTGCTTTATTAACCTGAAGTGAGGATGAAACGTTGGCAGTTTTATAAAATGAAGGCATGAAGCGCTGACAGATCGGAGCTATAGTTCCTTTGTTTCTTCTTTCTTTGTTCTTTTATTCTGATCTCAGCTTTTATTGATAAGATGACGTTGTGAGCCCCAGTAACCAGTAATGACTGTAGGATGAGGGTCCAACGGTAGGTGTGAAACCTAAAGGATTGTGGGAAACGAAGTTAATGGGCTGAGACACTACATAAATAATGATAATAACTTATAGGGCTTTTCCATTAAACAGTTCTAGCACTACTCGGCTCGACTCTACTCTGTTTTTTTTTGCTTCTCCATCAGGGATAGTACCTGGTATCTGCTCTGCCGAGGTTCCAAGCGAGCCGAGCCGATACTTAACCTCCTGCGACCTCATATGGGGAGATTACATTTATGGTTTGCTGGACCTTATACTTAATTCTGCTGAACTTTGACCTGTTGTCCTCGTTCGTACCAGGCGGGGAGTTCCGGTCTCTTGAAATGAGGCCAACGTGGAAGTAACTTAAAGCTGCATTCTATCAAAAGGCCACCAGGGGGCGACCGTTTTGGTGTCAAAAGGACTTCCGTCTCTATACAAGTCAATGGAGAATTCACCAACTTCTCACTTGATTTCTAACCTCAGTAAACGTTTTCAAAATGTGTTTATGGTCTCAATCGCTAGTTTAAAGCCTTCTTCAATGCAGTATGATGTTCATTTGGGACATTTTGGCCTCCCTGATTTTATATGTGACGATAAAGCAGGGTATGCATTAGAGCGTGGCTACGTGGTGATTGACAGGTTGATTGGTTCACAGGTTCAGGAGGGCGCCTCATGCTCCTCCTGATGCCCATATAAGTTGAATCCATGTTTTTATTTTTCCCAGCATGCACCTGAAATGTTCAAGATGGCGCTGCTCAGATCCGATACTATTGGCCTCCGAGCAGCAGTCCACAAACCAATGGGAGACGTCACGGATGTTACGTCCATTATATATACAGTCTATGGTTTGAAGCCTATGTGCAAAAAGTTTTTACTTAAATGTGATTGGGTATTGTTTTCCCAGTGTGTATCGGAGAGAAACACAGATTGTAAGGGCAACTTTAAAGGAGTTCCACTTTGTGTTTGTCTAAATCTTTTTCAGTTATTTAGTTTTGTGAACATCTGATCAGGAGTCCTCCAGGATCTGGACTGTGTAATGAGGAGGAGACCTCTGACTCACTGGAGTTAATACAACCTGCTTCATTCATTCTTATCATCTCATTCTGCTGCTTTATATCCAACCAGCAGCATGACTGACAGGCCGGTCTCCTGAACACTGCTCATCTTTTACGTCCCGCTGCTCCGTCTCCTCTCCTCACATCTCTTCTTCCCTCCTTCATTAAGTATGCTAATCTGTGTGCGCTAACACTTATCACCAGAAACAAATCTGAGGTGGCGGACGCGGCGAGGCCGGAGAGCAGAACGGAGCCAAACTGGAATCAGGAGGGTTTTAATTTGCCAAGAACAGCAGCTGCACAAAGACTACGACCCGGTTCACTACTGAGACTCTGAGACCAGACACAGGAGGAGAAACACAACACAGACCCGATACATTACAGGAGGTATAATCAGCAAAATAACCTTTATTACCCTCAGAGTATACTTATTTTATACTAAGACTGAGGCAGTATACTTGAAGTTTACTTTTTATATACTATATTTTATATACTTAACCCTCCTGTTGTCCTCGAGTTAAGGAAGGA
>NC_084985.1:1590545-1600545 GCF_963691925.1 Scomber scombrus
CCTTCCTTCCTCCCTTACTTCTGTCCTTCGTTCATTCATTCCTCCCTTCCTCCCTTCTTTTCCTTCCTTCCTTTCTTAATTTGTTCCTTCCTTCCTTCCTTCTTTTCCTTCCTTCCTTTCTTCCATCTGTCCTTCCTTCCTCCCTTCCTTCTTTCCTTCTTTCCTCTCTTCTTTTCCTTCCATCCTTTCTTCCATCTGTCATTCCTTCCTTCCTTCCTTCCTCCCTTCCTTCCTTCCTTTCTTCCTTCCTCAGCTGTTAGGGTAAGTGTTCCCATTAAGCACCATTTTTAATGTTTTTCTGATTTCCTCCTAACTACGACTCATATGCTTCCTTCCTGTCCGTAATACTACTACTAACAATAATAACAATAACAATAGTACTGACCAGACTCCACTGACGCAGCGGGTGGACAGAGCTCGGGGCATAATCTCTGATCCCTGCTGCATGAAACCTCCAACTGGGAACCACAGACTGTTTCCCAGTGTGTACTGGTTCACCAGAACGTCCCGACGCTCCCGAAGACACGGGTGAGGGTTGTACCACTCATAGGGGCTCAACCTGAGAGAAGAGAGGGAGGGAGAGAGGGGGGGGGGGGGGGGAGAGGGAGAGAGAGAGAGAGGGAGGGGGGGGGAGGGAGAGAGAGGGAGAGAGAAGGAGAGAGAGGGAGAGAGAGAGAGAGGGAGGGGGGGGGGAGGGAGAGAGAGAGAGGGAGAGAGAGACAGAGAGAGAGAGCTCTGTCACTTTATTTCTGTTTTTTTCCATTCACTAAAACTCTTTCTAAATAAAAAATGCACTTTTTTGTGAAATGTTCCCTTTATAACATGAGCACACTGTAAGAGATCTGCACACACACACACACACACACACACACACACACACACACACACACACACACACACACACACACACACACGCACACACACACACACACACACACACACACACGCACACACACACACGTTACCTGGCGGCGAGGAAGAGGACGCAGCTGACAGCGAGGTAAGCCAACAGCATGAAGAGCCAGACAGCCGGAGAGAAAGGATCCAGGAAGGAGAAGTAACCTGGTTTACGACCCTGAAACACACACACACACACACACACACACACACACACACACACACACACAGTTAATTACATTTCTCTATTACAGTTGTTTCCATTATTCCAAAACAAAAGTCATCGTTTTATCTTCAGATTTTCAGCTTTCACTCTCCTGGAGGAAGAAGGAAGGAAGGGAGAAGGAAGGAAGGAAGGAAGGAAAGAAGGAGAGAAGGAAGGAGGGAGGAGGGGAGGAAAGAAAGGAAGGAAGGAAGGAAGGAAACAAGGAAGGGAGGAAAGAGAGAGGAAAGAAAGAAAGAGAGAAGGAGGGAGTAAGGAAGGACAGAAGGAAGGAAGGGAGGAAAGAAGGAAGAGTTAAAACAGACGGGGTCAGTTTGACCCGGGAGGACGACACAAAGGTTAAAGTCAGAAAAATGTAAAATCTGACTGTTGTGTTTTATTATTTTAATGCTTTTTATTGCAACAACAAATCATCGTCTCAATAAAATGTGAATAAATAAATAACTCTGAAGTAAAGAAGAAACTAACAGAAACATTGCAGCTGACTTCCTCTTCAGACCAGACTGCTCTAATATTTAGTGATGTATGAGATGAATGTCATAAACTCATAAATATTACAGCGGTCAGGTTTCTCTTGTTTCAAGCACATTTTCACTTCATAAAGTATAAATATTTTTTTAAAATACTTGTAAGAGGAAAAGAATAAGAAGTGGCCATTACAGAGAAAATAAAGGGGTGAAATTGTCTGTGTCATACCTGGGAAGAGACTAGATACACCGATAACCATTCAGGTTAATTGCACCGCGACAAAACAGGACGCGATGGAGAGATGCACAACTTCAAAAGGTTCACGACGGCGTAGTTACAGCGTGGAGGTTACGTAGAAGCATAAATCAGCCTTAAGAATGAACTTCTTGTCCTCAGGGTCTATAATATCCAACCTCTTACTACAGTTGTCTCTACTCTGTTCAGAGAAACAGGCAAACACATATCTGAGTTTGGTTGCCATAGCAACACTATCAGGGTGCCTCCTGTTTCCCCCAAAATGACCAGACCTACTGTCAACATGTGCTGCAGCCTTACAATGACCTAGTTTTGACCAGGCGGGGAGTTCCGGTCCTCTGAAATGAGGCCAACGAGGAAGTAACTTAAAACTGCATTCTATCAAAAGGCCACCAGGGGGCGACCGTTTTGGTGTCAAAAGGACTTCCATCTCTATACAAGTCAATGGAGAATTCACCAACTTCTCACTTGATTTCTAACCTCAGTAAACGTTTTCAAAATGTGTTTATGGTCTCAATCGCTAGTTTAAAGCCTTCTTCAATGCAGTATGATGTTCATTTGGGACATTTTGGCCTCCCTGATTTTATATGTGACGATAAAGCAGGGTATGCATTAGGGCGTGGCTACGTGGTGATTGACAGGTTGATTGGTTCACAGGTTCAGGAGGGCGCCTCATGCTCCTCCTGATGCCCATATAAGTAGAATCCATGTTTTATTTTTCCCAGCATGCACCTGAAATTTTCAAGATGGCGCTGCTCAGATCCGATACTATTGGCCTCCGAGCAGCAGTCCACAAACCAATGGGTGACGTCACGGATGTTACGTCCATTTTATATACAGTCTATGATTAAAACACATAAATGATGGAAACTCCTCTAATAATAACATCACCTGAGTTTCTCCTTTAAATCCCATATTTATAATAATTACTGTGACCATTAGAGGGCGCCGTCACATGAATATAAACTCTTTTTATGCTGAAAGTTGTTTTTATTCTTCAGGTGTAAAGTCTCATAATATTCTAACCGAGTGTATTTATAGACGAGGAGAGCTTCTACATGTTTTTCATCCTCTGAGTGACAACGCTGAGTTTCACACGTTGAACTAAATGAACTTTAAATCCAGGAAAAGAAAAAAAAACCCAACAAGACAATTGAAGTCGTAACGTCTCCAGCTGGCAGCAGTGAATTGTGCTAATGACCGTCTGTCAGTCAGCATGCAGAGAAAAGCACCAGGCTCAGAAACACAAGCCTCACTTTCAGATTGACAGATGTGCATTTATCAAAATTACTCTCTTTGTTCTCCTCGGCTTCAAATAACACGACAGGTACGAGACGAAGCTTCACACTGTAGTTAACCAGCTTCTCAAGAGCGGAGATGTCAGCTGATGTTCCCTGATTAGATGATTCCCATTGACCTGTTACACCCCCCCCCCCCCTCCTCCCCCCTCCCCCCCTCCCCCAATCCATCACCACATACTGGAGAAAAGGATTGAAAGTCTCTGATTGGATCCAATTAAAGCAGATGACTGAAGCTCTGATGGAGGCAATCAACTGGGTTTCTTTAAAATCCATTTTGGCTCCTTTAACCCTCCTGTTGTCCTCAGGTCAAGGAAGGAAGGAAGGAAGAAAAGTAGTAAGGAGAGAAGGAAGGAAAGGAGGGAGGGAGGAAGGAAGGAAGGAAGGAAGGAAAGAAGAAGAAAGGAAGGAAAGGAGTAAGGAGATAAGGAAGGAAAGGAGGAAGGGAGGGAGGAAGGAAAGAAAGGAGGGCGGAAGGAAGTAAGGAAGGAAGGAAGGGAAGGAGGGAGGGAGGAAGGAAGGAAGGAAGGAAGGAAGGAAGGAAGGAAGGAAGGAAGTTAGGAAAGAAGTATGGAAGGAGGAGGGAACAAAGAAAGAGAGAAGAAGGGGAAGAATAAAGGAAAAATTAAAAGAGGAAGGAAGGGAGGAAAGAAGGAACAGTCAAAACAGAGGGGTCAATTTGACCCGGGAGGACGACAGGAAGGTTAAAACAATGAAATCAAACAGCAGCCTGAGCTCGATCCAGATCTGCGGACTCAGATTTTGTGGATCCGATGCTTCTGTTTGCACCCATATATTCACCCAGCGTCTATGGGTGTGGCAGCATAAATCACCAAGAGGGGGGGGGAACATTTAAACCCCCACTAGAGATAAAAACACTTCCAGAGGAGCAGCGCTATAGAAACCAGAGGGAGGAGATCCCAGCAGCCCCTGCAGCAGATATCCCACCACGCCTGAACGCATCACGCTGTAACTAATCACTGAGGCTGAGACGCAGTGATAATATATCGAGCACTAATGAATCGGGAGCAACAGCAGACATAAATCTACACTGTTCAACACCGGGGGGCAAAAACACTGATAAACACCACGGCTCTGCGCTAATGTGTGTGCATAAGTCAACAGCTCGGCCAATTAAATAGATTAGCATCTTTAAGTGTTTCTCGCCAGCTATTCTAGAAAGATGCTGCATGTGTTTATAAAGCTCTCTCTCTCTTTACTTCCACACATCTCTCTGGAGTTTATTGTTGTTGTTGCTTTGGGAGAAGCAGAGTTTACGAGGTTCGATGATGTTTGTTCCAGTTTGAATCATGGCGAAGGAAAAAGTGGACAAGTGATTCCAGAGCTGCAGATTCCCACGGGCCCTGAAGGCAACACACACGTCTTAATTAAAGAGTTTCTGATCAGTGAAGAAAAACACAGTTTGAGGTACTTGTACTCTACTGTAGTACAGTTTGAGGTACTTGTACTCTACTGTAGTACAGTTTGAGGTACTTGTACTTAAAGAAACTGTAGTATAGTTTGATGTACATCACTCATAATACTGCAGTACTTTTACTGTAATAGACTATTTTTACACTGCTGTATTTGTACTTTTACTGCAGTAAATGATCAGAGTACTTCTTCCATCACTGTTGAACAGTTTGATGGTTTAAATGCTGACTGTGTGAAAGGGTTAACTCCTAATAAAACAGCACTTAAACAAAGAGCACATGTCTGAAGCTTTACACGACTCATAAAGTTCAAACATTATAATCAGACGGTTAATTAAATGAATAATTTATCCAGACTGGAAACAAGAGAAGAAGAAAAAGAGTTCAACAATAGAAACATAAACAACTAAATGTTTATGTTGCAGTGCAGGTGAAACTCGTGTGTGCTTGACGTGTGTGTGTGTGTGTGTGTGTGTGTGTGTATGTGTATGTGTGTGTGTGTGTGTGTGTGTGTGTGTGTGTGTATGTATGTGTATGTGTATATGTATGTATGTGTGTGTGTGTGTGTGTGTGTGTGTATGTGTATGTGTATATGTATGTATGTGTGTGTGTGTGTGTGTGTGTGTGTGTGTGTGTGTGTGTTTATGAGCTCTCGGCCTGTTAACCAGTCTCTCTACTGTGTATAATAATGTTCACCGCTGCCAGTTTACGACGCCTCGCCTCAGATCCTCCAAACCGGCCTGAATCCTCTCGGCCGACTTAATCGTTAAAAAAACACTTAAGAAAATGAAGCGGGGGGGGGGGGGGGGGGGGGGGGGGGGGGGGGCGGCGCTGTGTGCGGAGGGTCTGAGCTGTACACACATTAAACATCTGACTGATCACTGAGTCAATACAGCGAACATCAGACTACATCAGACATGGAGGACAGATGCTGGAGGTGAATACTGACGAGCTGCAGATGTAAAGTATCTGATCAGCAGCAGGAAGGAAAAACTTACTGAGAACATTTAGTCAAGAGCTGTTTTAGGTTTTAGTCACTTATTACTTTATTTATACCATTTATATAGCTGAAAACAAATCAAGTTTGATTTCAAGTTCATTGAATGTATGTGTGAAGTGAAGCGTTCATGATTCATGATGGAATGAAGGAAGGAAGGAAGGATGGAAGAGAAGGAAGGAAGGAAGGAAGGAAGGAAGGAAGGAAGGAAGGAAGGAAGAAAGGAAGGAAGGATGGAAGGAGGGAAGGAAGGAAGGACAAGAGCAAGGAAGGTAGGAAGGAAGGAAGGACAAGAGGAAGGAAGAAAGTGAGGAAAGACAAAAGGAAGGAAGGAAGGAAGGAAGGAAAGAAGGAAGGATAGATGGAAGGAAGAAAGGAAGGAAGGAAGGATAGATGGAAGTAAGGAGGGAAGGAAGGAAGGAAGGAAGGAAAGGAGGAAGGAAGGAAGGAAGGAGAGAAGGAAGGAAGGAAAGAAGGAAGGAGGGAAGTGAGGAAGGAGGGAAGGAAGGAAGGACAAGAGAAAGGAAGGAAGGAAGGAAGGAAGGAAGGAAGGAAGGAAGGAAGGAAGGAAGGAAGGAAGGAAGTGAGCAAGGACAAAAGGAAGGAAGGAAAATAACGAATAGAAGACAGGAAGGAATGAAGGAATGAAGGAAGGAAGGAAAGAGGGAATGAAGGAAGAAAGGAAGAAAGGAAGGAAGGAAGGATTCATGATTCATGATGGAAGATGCAACATTTACTGTAGAAATTCAGAATATATTATTAAAGATCAGCTGATACCTGGACGGTTTCACTCTAAACAGTCAGGAAGTTGAGTGTGGAATTATGAACAACGCTGCGTTAGACTAATATAGATTATAAACACTAAGCTCCTTTATATTCTGTTACTGTACTAACAGAAGCTTCCTCTCACATTCATCACCTCTGACCTCTCACAGCTTCTGGTGATGACATCATAATGTAACTGTGATAGTTTCTTCTTTAATGAGACTTTTATGATCTTGTGAGAGTTTTATATCTGCAGGTCAAACTTATTTTTCACATAAATCTGTTTTGTTTTTTGTTGTCAAGGAAACGCACACACACAGACACACACACACACACACACACACAGGTTAACACACACACACACAGGTTAACACACACACACACACACACACACACAGGTTAACACACACACACACAGGTTAACACACACACACACAGACACACACACACAGGTTAACACACACACACACAGGTTAACACACACACACACAGACACACACACAGACACACACACACACACACACACACACACAGGTTAACACACACACACACACACAGACACACACAGATCAAACCAACAACGTGTTAATTAGAGAAGCTTTAAAAGCAGAATTCTCTTCTTTTTTTTTTTAACCTCTGAACTTTTGTTCAAAAACTTCTCGTCTACATGTAAGTTTCCTGCAGCGTTAAACTAACCTTTAATCACCGCCGTCACTCAGTGCGTTCACATCGTATCTGAGCAGCGTGATTAAACAGCAGGTAACTGTGTTTACATGCTCTGAAATGTTTCTGAATTTAACAAACAGTCAAATGTCCTGCAGTTAAATCCATAGACTGTATATAAGAAATGGACGTAACATCCGTGACGTCACCCATTGGTTTGTGGACTGCTGCTCGGAGGCCAATAGTATCGGATCTGAGCAGTGCCATCTTGAACATTTCAGGTGCATGCTGGGAAAAATAAAAACATGGATTCTACTTATATGGGCATCAGGAGGAGCATGAGGCGCCCTCCTGAACCTGTGAACCAATCAACCTGTCAATCACCACGTAGCCACGCCCTAATGCATACCCTGCTTTATCGTCACATATAAAATCAGGGAGGCCAAAATGTCCCAAATGAACATCATACTGCATTGAAGAAGGCTTTAAACTAGCGATTGAGACCATAAACACATTTTGAAAACGTTTACTGAGGTTAGAAATCAAGTGAGAAGTTGGTGAATTCTCCATTGACTTGTATAGAGACGGAAGTCCTTTTGACACCAAAACGGTCGCCCCCTGGTGGCCTTTTGATAGAATGCAGTTTTAAATTACTTCCTGGTTGACTGGAGCTCCCCACCTGAGTGGATCAGACTTATTTACTTTGTTAGCTTTACTTTAGATGTAATAATTTATTGCTGCGTCTGTCGTACGTTTGGCAGGTTGTTGTTACGATTACGATAAAACTTTACAGTTAGAACATAAACATCAAACTCATCAATCACAGTCGAGCATTTAGCGAACATATATAACAGTTAAACCGTTAAAGTGCTAAAGTGGTCGTGTGTTTATGGCTGAGAACTCTGAGCTGCTTTATTACACTTTACCTGAAGAGAGATTTACACACAAGGGTTAAAGTCATTTAATCAAGGGTCTAATCTGATTTGATGAGGGAGGGAGGAAAAGGAAGGAAGAAAAGAAGGAAAGAAAAGGAGAAGACAGGAAGGAAGGAAGGAAGGAAGGAAGGAAAAGAAGGAGGAGAAGACAGGAAGGGAAGATGGAAGGAAGGCAGGAAGGGAGGAATGACAGATGGAAGGAAAAGATGGAGGAAAAGATGGAGGAAAAGGAAGGAAGGAAGGAAAAGAAGGAGGAGACAGGAAGGAACGAAGGAAGGGAGGAAGTATAGCTGCAAGGAAGGAAGGAAGGACAGATGGAAGGAAGGAAGGAAGGACAGATGGAAGGAAGAAAGTGAGGAAGGACAAAAGGAAGGGAGGAAAAGGAAGGAAAAGATGGAAGACAGGAAGGAAGGAAGGAAGGAAGGAAGGAAGGAAGGAAGGAAATATGGAAGGAAGAAAGAGAGGAAGGACAAAAGGATAGGATGGAAAAGAAGGAGGAGAAGGAAGGAAGGAAAGATGGAAGGAAGGAAGGAAGGACAGATGGAAGGAAGGAAGGAAGAACAGATGGAAGGAAGGAAGGAAGGACAGATGGAAGGAAGGAAGGAAGGACAGATGAAAGGAAGGAAGGACAGATGGAAGGAAGGAAGGAAGGACTCATGTTTGACCTCGCTGCTCTACAGTCAGATGTTTATGTGTTTACGACTATCAGCTGTTTCAGAGTTTCTGACCAATCACGTGCTCGTGTTTAAGCAGCAGCTTCTTGCACTGTTATTGTTTTCTGTTGCATCATCTCTCAGTTATTCCTTCATCCCTCCATCATGTCTCAGTCTGCAGCGTCTCACAGATTTAATCTGATCTCAGTCAGAAATATAAATGTCTCCAGGTTAAAAACAGATAATTGGATCCATTTCTGACTCTTTCTAATCCATAGACTGTATATAAAATGGACGTAACATCGTGACGTCACCCATCGGTTTATGGACTGCTGCTCGGAGGCCAATAGTATCGGATCTGAGCAGAGTCATCTTGAACATTTCAGGTGCATGCTGGGAAAAATAAAACCAGGGATTCTACTTATATGGGCATCAGGAGGAGCATGAGGCGCCCTCCTGAACCTGTGAACCAATCAACCTGTCAATCACCACGTAGCCACGCCCTAATGCATACCCTGCTTTATCGTCACATATAAAATCAGGGAGGCCAAAATGTCCCAAATGAACATCATACTGCATTGAAGAAGGCTTTAAACTAGCGATTGAGACCATAAACACATTTTGAAAACGTTTACTGAGGTTAGAAATCAAGTGAGAAGTTGGTGAATTCTCCATTGACTTGTATAGAGACGGAAGTCCTTTTGACACCAAAACGGTCGCCCCCTGGTGGCCATTTGATAGAATGCAGTTTTAAGTTACTTCCTGGTTGGCATCGTTTCAGAGGACCGGAACTCCCCTCCTGTTCTAAACACATAAAGGACTTCCTGTTTGTAGTTTATTCACTTAGGAGGAAGAGGAGGAAGATGAAGAGGAAGAAGAGGAGGAGGTGAAGGAGGAGGAAGAGGAGGAGGAGGTGGAAGAGGAGGAGGAAGAGGAAGAGGGAGAGGAGGAGGAGGAGGAGGTCTCTGTCTCACAATACTGTCAGAGAAGAAGAGTTCAAAATTAACTTTTTTTCCCAAGAAGCAGCAGCTGTCATCTTTCCTCTCTGACTGACTCACATCCTCCTCTCCAAACAGCAGAGGAAGAAACCTACATGCCCTCTATCTGTGTCCTCCTGCTTTTAACCGCCCCCCCTCCTGCCCCCCCTGTGTTATCTCAGTCCTGAACCGACTGTGTGACCTGAGCAGTCGGACTGTTGATGCCTCCAGCAGCAGCAGAGTCCTGCTGAGGAGGAAGCTGCTGTTGTGACTGCAGCGTTTTCTGTCTGAACTCATCACATCACAGATGGAGAGAAGGAGGGAGGGAGAGAGAGGGAGAGAGAGGGGGAGGGAGGGAAGGAGGGAGGGAGAGAGAGAGAGAGAAGGAGAGGGGGAGGGAGGGAGGGAGGGAGAGAGAGAGAGACAGACAGAGAGT
>NC_084985.1:1605545-1610545 GCF_963691925.1 Scomber scombrus
TTCCTTCCTTCATTCTTCCTCCCTCCTTTCCTTTCTTCCTTCCTTCCCTTTTCCTCCCTTCCTTCCTTCCTTCCTCCCTCCTTTCCTTCCTTCTTCCTCCCTCCTTTCCTTTCTTCCTTCCTTCCTTTCCTTTTTTCTTCTTCCCTTCCTTCCTTCCATATTTCCTTCCTCCTTTCCTTCCCTTTTCCTCCCTTCCTCCCTCCTTTCCTTCCTTCTTCCTCCCTCCCTTCCTTCCTCCTTCTCTTCCTTCCCTCCTTCCTTCCTTCTCTTCCCTCCTTCCTTCCTCCCTTCCTTCCCTCCTTCCTTCCTTCCGTCATTCATTCATTCCTCCCTTCCTTACTTCCTTCTTTCCTTCCATTCTTCCTTCATTCCTTCCTTCTTTCCTCCCTTTCTTACCTCCTTCCTTCCCTCCTTCCCTCTTTCATTATCATCCAGTAGACAGTATGAATCTTAGTCTCACCCTGTTGATGAGTTCTCCCACCATCCCCGTCCAGCTGCCGTTGGGCTCCGGTGCTCCGTACAGTCCGTCGTCCACCAGCTTGATCCGGAAGTTGAACTTTAGGATGTCTGCTAGCTCTCGCAGCATGTCCACGCAGAAACCCTCGTACTGCTCGTTACCATGGAAATCCTGATAGTTGGACTTACGCATCACGTACGGGTTTTCCTGTCGGGAAGGAAGTGACAACGTCATGCAGCAGCTGCTTAAAGGAATATTAACCCTTGAGTCAAGGAAGGAAGGGAGGGAAGGTAGGGAAAGGAGAAAGGGAGGGAAGGAAGTAAGGAAGGAAGGAAGGAAGGAAGGGAGGGAGGGAGGAAGGGAGGATGGAAGGAAGGAAGGGAGGGAAAAAGGAAGGATGGGAGGGAAGAAGGAAGGAAGGGAGGGAAGAAGGAAGGAAGGAGGGAAGGAAGGAAGGGAGGAAAGGAGGGAGGAAGAAGGTAGGAAGGGACAAAGGAATGAGGGGAGGGAAGAAGAAGGAAGGAAAGAAGGGAAGGGAGGAAGGATGGAAGGGAGGAAGGAAGAAGGAAGGAAAGGAGGGAGGAAGGAAGGGAGGGAGGAAGGAAGGGTGGAAGGGAGGAAGAAAGAAGGAAGGAAAGGAGGGAAGGGAGGAAGGAAGAAGGAAGGAAAGAAGGGAGGAAGGAAGGATGGAAGGGAGGAAGGAAGAAGGAAGGGAGGAAGGAAAGAAGGAAGGAGGGAGGGATGGAAAAAGGAAAAGAGGAAGGGGAGGAAGGAAGAAGGAAGGAAAGGAGGGAGGAAGGAAGGGAGGGAGGAAGGAAGGGTGGAAGGGAGGAAGAAAGAAGGAAGGAAAGGAGGGAAGGGAGGAAGGAAGAAGGAAGGAAAGAAGGGAGGAAGGAAGGATGGAAAGGATGGAAAGGAGGGAGGAAGGAAGGGAGGGAGGAAGGAAGGGTGGAAGGGAGGAAGAAGAAGGAAGGAAAGGAGGGAAGGGAGGAAGGAAGAAGGAAGGAAAGAAGGGAGGAAGGAAGGATGGAAGGGAGGAAGGAAGAAGGAAGGGGGGAGGGATGGAGAAAGGAAAAGAGGAAGGGAGAAAGGAAGGACAGAGGAAAGAAGGAAGGGAAGAAGGTAGAGGGGAGGAAAGAAAGAGAGAAGGAAGGAAGTAAGGAAGGAAGGAAAGAGGGAAGGGAGGAAGTTTAAATATAAATATGAGAGTTTTTACCAGTATCGTGGTGACGATCAGCGTCTTGTTGGCCAGCGTCTCCGACGCGTTGAGATCCAGAGACGTCGAGTTCATGGCCAACGTGTTGTTGGAGAACCAGGTACCGATCTGTCCATCAGGGAGGAAGAGGAGGAGGAAGAGGAGTCAGGAGAGGAAGATGTTAGGAAGGAGAGGTAAAGCTAGAAGATTTAAGGTGTAAAAATCAGTAAGAACAAGCAGATTCTTTACTGGCGGTGTCAAAGTCCGCATCTCAAGACCAAACTTGTTATAACAGACTGAAAAACTCTGGATTTATGGCTTGGTGTGATCCATATATGGAGGAGGGAACGTGAGAGGCTTGGTGGGACATAACTCACTGGCTGCTCGTCAGCTTTATGTTGCATTCAGGGCCTTTTTCATCAACTCGTAAAAGTTAAGAAATATGACTAACCCGCGCTGTATTTCCCAGGTGTTTGTGTTCGGCTGGTCAGGGGTCACACGTAAATCCATCACATGAAGAAGAGCGATGAGAGAGGATTGGCTGTTTGTTAAAATGCCTAAAATGACCCACGTATGACACCGCAAAGCCTCTTAAAAAGGTGAAGTCACAGTGAGATTTTCCCTCATTCTGCCTCGAAAAGGACATGATGTAATTTGTAGAAAATGACGATAAGAAACTGTAAAGTGTGAGGTTTGTTGTCTGGAAGTTTGATAAAGGACTAAAAATGGTGATGAAACACACACAAGGATAATATTTCTTTCTATTGGCCGACGGAGCAAATCCACTCAATCAAAAGTAGAACTGGGTATCGTTTAACCCTCCTGTTGTCCTCAGGTAAAGGAAGGAAGGAAGGAAGGGATTAAGGAGGGAGGGAGTAAGGAAGGAAGGAAGGAAGGAAAGGAGTAAGGAGGCAGGAGGGAAGAAAGGAAAGGAGTAAGGAGGGAGGGAGGGAGGAAAAGAGAAAGGAAGTAAGGAGATAAGGAAGGAAGGAGTTTCTTCACCAGTAATGATGAACAGCACCACCGACAGTCCCTTAAAGTACCTGAACCTGGCAAATTGTGCAAATCTAGCTCCTTGATCTTTTCCCTAAAGCTGTACTGGTAAGAAAAGTAGAAGCTGTGATGGTTTATAAGCGTTAACATAAAGGAAAAGGAGACATTTAGACAACCTGAAACTAAAATCTCTTGAAGTTTGACACATAGCTCCTGTTTCTGTACCATTTAAAATTCCTCTGAGGAAGGAAATTAGATGACAAAAGGAGGCACGAGAAGAATGAATAAGTTAAATATCAGAGAGAAGACGATTGAGGAGGAGGAGGATGAGGAGGAGGGGAACTAACGGAGGGATAAAAGGAAACGGATGGAGGAAGCTGAATAATACTCGCTGCAGAATCGATGGTTGAAAATCAATGAGGGAAGGTCCAACTCCTCCCGGCTCGTTCAGCAGGTTAAATGAGGTCATAAAAAAATCCTGCAGCACACAAACGCCCATCTGCTGACCTCCCTGAGCCTCCATCGGGTCTTTCTGCGCCTCCATCGGGTCTCCCTGCGCCTCCATCGGGTCTCTCTGACCTCACTGCGCCTCCATCGGGTCTCCCTGAGCCTCCATCGGGTCTCCCTGCGCCTCCATCAGGTTTCACTGCGCCTCCATCGGGTCTCCCTGACCTCCCTGCGCCTCCATCGGGTCTCTTTGACCTCACTGCGCCTCCATTGGGTCTCCCTACGCCTCCATCGGGTCTCTCTGACCTCACTGCGCCTCCATCGGGTCTCCCTGAGCCTCCATCGGGTCTCCCTGCGCCTCCATCAGGTTTCACTGCGCCTCCATCGGGTCTCCCTGACCTCCCTGCGCCTCCATCGGGTCTCTTTGACCTCACTGCGCCTCCATTGGGTCTCCCTACGCCTCCATCGGGTCTCCCTGCGCCTCCATCTGGTCTCACTGTGCCTCCATCGGGTCTCTCTGACCTCACTGCGCCTCCATCGGGTCTCCCTGAGCCTCCATCGGGTCTCCCTGCGCCTCCATCAGGTTTCACCATCAGGTTTCACTGCGCCTCCATCGGGTCTCCCTGACCTCCCTGCGCCTCCATCGGGTCTCTTTGACCTCACTGCGCCTCCATTGGGTCTCCCTGCGCCTCCATCGGGTCTCTCTGACCTCACTGCGCCTCCATCGGGTCTCCCTGAGCCTCCATCGGGTCTCCCTGCGCCTCCATCTGGTCTCACTGTGCCTCCATCGGGTCTCCCTGACCTCACTGCGCCTCCATCGGGTCTCCCTGACCTCACTGCGCCTCCATCGGGTCTCTCTGACCTCACTGCGCCTCCATCAGGTCTCCCTGACCTCACTGTGCCTCCATCAGGTCTCCCTGCGCCTCCATCGGGTCTCACAGCGCCTCCATCGGGTCTCTCTGACCTCACTGCACCTCCATCGGGTCTCACTGCACCTCCATCAGGTCTCCCTGCACCTCCATCGGGTCTCCCTGACCTCACTGCACCTCCATCGGGTCTCCCTGCGCCTCCATCGGGTCTCCCTGACCTCATGTTTATGTTTATTAGCCGTTAACCAGGAGACGACGCTTCGACCATCATCTACGTTAAACCAGATGTTCTCCTCCTTTATCTCATTACCTGTTTTTCTTCCTTGTTTACCAAAAACAACCCACCTCCTTTTTTCTCGTTTCATTTCACCTTTGATACAAAACACCATCCAACATCACACAGTTTAACCCTCACATACTGATCTGGGTCAACTTTCACAATTTTTTACTTAAATTTGACTTTATACTTTATATTATTTACTTAATAATAATAATGATGCACTTATTGTGTTTTTATAATATGAAACGAACCTGAGGTCAATCTTTTGTTTGTTTCTTGTTGGTTTGTCTGTTTTAAACATTTATTTGTGCATTTTTTGTGAACTTTTTATTAATTTGAATGTCCACACTGAGTCGATGACCTGTGTTTGTACTGCAGAATTATAATATTCTGCAGACTATTGTTGTTGTGTCCTCATGGTGGCGCTGCAGAAACCCTCCATCCTCACTAAAGCTCCCCATTAAAGAGACTTAACCCTCCTGTTGTCCTCGAGTTAAGGAAGGAAGGGAGGAAGAAGGAAGGAAGGGAGGAAGAAGGAAGAAGGGAGAACGAAGGAAGGGGGGAAGGAAAGGAGGGAGGGATGAAGGAAGGGAGGAAAGGAAGGAAGGACGGAGGAAATAAGGAAGGTAAAAGGAGGGAGGGAGGGAGGAAGAAGGAAGAAAGAAGGAAAGGAGGGAAGGAAGGAAGGAAGGGAGGAAAGGAAAGAAGGAAGGGAGGATGGAAAAGAAGGCAGGAAGGATGGAGGAAATAAGGACGGTA
>NC_084985.1:1615545-1646977 GCF_963691925.1 Scomber scombrus
GGAAGGAAAGGAGTAAGGAAGGGAAGAAGAAGTAAGGAAGGAAAGAAGGACAGAGGAAAAAGAGGAAGGGAGGAAGGAAGGAGGGGGGGAAGGAAAGAAGGTGGAAGGGAGGAAGAAGGATGGAAGGAAGAAAGAAGGAAGGAGGGAGGAAGAAGGAAGGAAAGGAGGAAGAAGGAAGAAGGGAAGAAGGAAGAAGGAAGGAAAGGAGGGAGGAAGGAAGGAAAGAACGACAGAGGAAAAATGGGAGGAAGGAAGGAAGGTAGGGCGGAGGGAGGGAGGAAAAAAGGAAAGAGGCAGGGAGAAAGGAAAAGAGGAAGGGAGGAAGGAAGGAAAGAAGGACAGAGGAAAAGAGGAAGAGAGGAAGGGAGGGAGGAAGGAAGGAAGGAAGGAAGGAAGGAAGGAAGGAAGGAAGGAAGGAAGGAAGGAAGGAAGGAAGGAAGGAGAAGGAAAGAAGCCTAACCCCTAAAAAAAAAATAGGTGTCATTTCCCCTGCAAGTGTGTGTGCACAGCATAGGAAATAAATGTTCCAATTAGGGTTTACCCCTATGGTAACCCCTAACCATAGGGTTAGGGTTACCATAGGGTTTAGGGCTAGGGTTACGACTAGGGTTAGGGTTACCATTAGGGTTAGGGCTAGGGTTTAGGGTTACCTTAGGGTTAGGGCTAGGGTTAGGGTTACCTTAGGGCTAGGGTTTAGGGTTACCTTAGGGTTAGGGTTACCATAGGGTTAGGGTTACCTTAGGGTTTGGGCTAGGGTTAGGGTTACCTTAGGGTTAGGGTTACCTTAGGGTTAGGGTTACCATAGGGCTAGGGATAGGGTTACCTTAGGGTTACTTTAGGGTAAGGGTTAGGGTTACCTTAGGGTTAGGGTTAGGGTTACCATAGGGTTAGGGTTACCTTAGGGTTAGGGCTAGGGTTAGGGTTACCTTAGGGGTTTGGGCTAGGGTTAGGGTTACCTTAGGGTTAGGGTTACCATAGGGCTAGGGTTAGGGGTTACCTTAGGGTTAGGGTTACATAGGGTTAGGGCTAGGGTTAGGGTTACCAATAGGGTTAGGGTTAGGGTTACCATAGGGTTAGGGCTAGGGTTACCTTAGGGTTAGAGTTACCATAGGGCTAGGGTTAGGGTTACCTTAGGGTTACTTTAGGGTAAGGGTTAGGGTTACCTTAGGGTTAGGGTTAGGGTTACCATAGGGTTAGGGTTACCTTAGGGTTAGGGCTAGGGTTAGGGTTACCTTAGGGTTAGTGTTAGGGTTACCATAGGGCTAGGGTTACCATGCATAGGGTTAGGGCTAGGGTGGGTTGGGGCTACCTTAGGTTTACCATAGGTTTAGGGTTACCATGCGTCGGGTTAGGGTAGGTTTAGGGTTACCATGCGTAGGTAGTTCATGAGGCTCGTCCCGTGTTGCCAGATGAGCGGCGTGCTGCAGCTCAGCGGCTTCACTCCGATCTCCTGACTGCGGTTCAGCTCTCGCACGGCGCTCACCACCACGTGGATGGCGTCGAACATCAGAGCCGACGACAACTTCAACACATAAAACACAATAAGGTTTAAGGTTATTTAGGGTTAGGGTTAAACGGCACTGTGAAATACATCTATAATCAGACAGTTTGATATATAACCTCCGTCCTCCTTCCTTCTTTCCTTTCCTTCCTTCCTTCTTTCATCCATCCTTCCTTCCTTTCCTTTCTTCCCTTCCTTCTTTCCTTTCGTCCCTTCCTTTGTCCCTCTTTTCCTTCCTTCCTCCTTCCTTTCCTTCCTTCCCTCCTCCTTTCCTTCCTTCTTCCTCTTTTCCATCATTCCTTCCTTCCTTCATACCTTCTTTCCTCCGTCATTCCTTCCTTCTTTCCTCCCTCCCTCCTACCTTCCGTCATTCTTTCCCTCCTTCCTTCCTTCCTTTCCTTCCTCTCTCCTTTTCTCTTTCTTTCCTCCCCCTACCTTCATCCCTTCCTTCTTTCCTCCCTCCCTCCTTCCTTCCTTCCTCCCTACTTTCCTTCCTTCCTGATATCTGCGGCGTTTATGCGGCTCATTCCTCCCTTCCTTCCTTTCTTCCTTCCTCCCTCCTTTCCTTCCTTCTGCCATCAGCGGCGCTCATACGGCTCATTCCTCCCTTCCTTCCTTCCATCATTCCTTCCCTCCTTCCAAACTGAAGCTCTCCTGCTATCAGCGACGTTCATACGGCTCATTCCTCCCTCCTTTCCTTCCTACTGCTATCAGCGGCGTTCATACGGCTCATTCCTCCCTTCCTTCCTTCCTCCCCTTCCTCCCTCCTTTCCTTCCTTCTGCTATCATCAGACTATTCACACGGCTCAGCGATTCCTATCAGAGTGACGTTCTGCTCTGTTTGGTCAGTTGTCAGTCAAAGCGACTCTCAGGGAATCAGACTATTGTTCGGCAGGCAGAGCTGCTCAGTCTGTCGGCGGCTGATAAAGAAAAGACGGATGTATGACTGAGTGTGATTGGAGTTCACTGCCAGTCGATAGTTTCAGGGCCGGATGACGATAACTAATTACAGTTTGAAGAGAGGAAGATAGACGAGGGAAGATAGAGATGGAAAAATATTGGGAGCTCTCACTCTGCAGCTGTTTGCTCACAACTTAATTATCTCTTTATCTCCAGATATCAGACAGTCTTCTCTCCATCCCTGCTACCTTCCTTCCTTCCTTCTTTCCTCTGTCCTTCTTTCCTTCTCTTTATCTCCAGATATCAGACAGTCTTCTCTCCATCCCTGCTACCTACCTTCCTTCCTTCCTTCTTTCCTTCTCTGTATCTCCATGATATCAGGCGAGTCGGTGCCTAAATTATATTTATATTTCCCTCCTTTCCTTCCTACCCTCCTTCCCTTCCCTCCTTTCCTTTCCTTCCTCCCTCCTTTCCTTTCTTACTCCTTTCCCTTTCTTCCCTCCCTCCCTACTCCTTTCCTTCCTTCCTCCCTTCCTTCCTCCCTCCCTCCTTCCCTACCTCCTTACTCCTTTCCTTCCTTCCTCCTTACTCCCCTCCTTACTCCTTTCCTTTTTTTCCTTCCTCTCTGCTTTCCTTCCTCCCTCCCTCCTTACTCATTTCCTTCCTTCCTTCCTCCCTTCCTTCCTTCCCTCCTTACCTTCCTTCCTTCCTCCTCCTTACTACTTTCCTTCCTTCCTCCCTTCCTTCCTTCCTTCCTTCCTTCCTTCCTTCCTTCCTCCCTCCCTCCTTACTCCTTTCATTCCTCCCCTCCCTCCCCTCCCTCCCTCCTTACTCCTTTCATTCCTTCCTTCCTCCCTCCCTCCTTCCTCCTGTCCTTCCTTGACCTGAGGAAAACAGGAGGGTTATATGTGTGTTTATGTCTCACCGCTGGTCCGGGATACGGGCTGATGTCACATCCTTCCTTCCACGACAGGTTGAGGCTCCTGATGAACTCCAGGTAGAACGGATGGCTGCAGTTCAGCATGGAGAAACCCAAAATGTTGGACTGCTCGTCCCACCACGTCGTCCAAATGAAGCAGAGGGAAGTCCTGCAGACAGAAGAGGAGGAAGAAGAGGAGGAAGAGGAGGAAGTCTTCTGTCATGTTTGTTATCAGTCAGTTCAGAGCAGCAGCAGAAACAAAGTCACAGCGGGAAGAAAATCCTGAAATGAGTGAAAGATGAAAGAAAAGCAGAAGGAAGAGGAAGATAGAAACAGACGAGTGGGCTTCGCTCTGTTACTGGCTGCAGAATGTCAAGCTCTGTTTTATAAATGCAGAGCAACAGAGAGAAAAAAAAGGTTAAAAAAAAAGATGGACATCAAACGCTGCTGAATTTTCAAAGAACTTCAAATAGTCGTTGAAGGCGAGTCGGTGTCACGCTGCGTTTTATTACTGCTGCAGAAACAAACTTCCCTCCCTCCCTACTTCCTTCCTTTCTCCCTTCCTTCCTTCCTTCCCTTCCTCCCTTCCTCCCTCCCTCCCTCCCTCCCTCTCTCCCTCCTTCTCTATTTCTTTCCTCCCTCCTACCTTCCTTCCTTCCTTCTTTCCTCTGTCCTTCTTTCCTCCCCCTTACCTTCCTCCCTTCTTTCCTCCGGCCTTCCGTCCTTCCTTCCTTCCTTCCTTCCTTCCTACTTTCCTCATTTTTTTCCTTCCTTCCTTCCTCTTTTCCTCCCTCCCTCCTTCCTTATTTCCTCCCCCTACCTTCCTTCTTTCTTTCCTTCCTTCCTTCCTCCTTTCCCTTCCTTCTTCCTCCCTTCCTTCTATCCTTTCCTTCAGAAACAAACCAGAATCAGACCGATGCTGCAGAAACAACGCAAAAGTGGCGTTGCGTTCTCACTTTTTATTCTGCGGTTTAGACAAACGTTTTTGGGGGGAAATCTGCGTGCATACGGTGACGCAACAGTTTGTGGAATTCAATTTTGTATGCACACAACACCACAAAGTCCATGCACCTGTGTAGAACCCTTCCCTCTACATGACTAAGAAGCGAATAAAAACTGACCATTTTGTCTCGGATTCCACTTCTCTCCCCCACCCTCTGTCATTGTCGGCCCGGTTTGCAGCAGACAGGTATCAGCAGAAGGATCGGTACGTGACATCACATGGAAGAGCGTCCTGTCACCTAGGTTACAGCTTCAGACCGCAGCAGAAACTTCGCTGCATTTAAGGCAGACTTTTGCGTTTTTACCCTTAAGACGGGAACGTTTTTAAGATTTCCACTCTGCAGGGTGGTTTCACTTTTTTGTGTTTTTAAGCCTCAAAAACGCCGTCACCGTCTAAACGAAAGCACATCCGATTAAATATTTTGTCGTTTTCACCCACGAGCGTTGTCTTGTAAACAGGGCCGTAGTCTCAAGTCTCTACTCTCACTTTCAGTCTCTGCTCCTGAATCACTGATAGAAACACGATGTGTATGGAGCTAATGGAGGTCAGACTGTTTTCTTTATTCGAAAAAGAGATGTGAAACTGAAAGTGCAAGTTTTGATATTTAAATTTTCATCCAAATCTCTTTAGTTCAGGTAAATTTTTTCCAGTTTCAGACATGTGACCCTGATATTGCTTTGGGTTGTTGTTATGAAGGGAGAGGGGCATCAAATAATGATTGACAGCATAACAATGAAGGAGGGTGTCTCCCTGTTACATCTGATCTTGATTTCCTTGAACAGCTGAAGCGGTAAATAATCTAATTTAAGGCCTTTTGCAGATGCAGACTGTATAAAGTGAAAGCTGTGTATTAATATGAAGTGATGTGACTGACCTATGTGCTGTATAGGATCAGTGTGTAGGATGAATGTTGGAGCTCATCATGAGGGTCTACAGCTGAGCTAAAAGAACCAAAGTCAACTGATCGACCCTGCAGGACGTGACCTTAAGGTTTGGATGTTTCTTTTGTTCAGAAGCAGATTATGTTGACAGAAGCTCTTATAGGAAAGGTCAGAGTGTCATTAGGACATTAAGATTCATCATGTTTAGAGATAATGTCATAGAAATCTCTGTCTCTCCTTTCTCTTCTCATTTATGTTTCTTCTTGTGATTTAATGAACTCTTTGTTCTCGGTCTGTGTGGGAAGACGGAGCACTTTGTTCTGGTTTATGCTGCCGTATGTTTTGTTGTTTCATTAAAGAGAACAAACTCTTTACATCTCCATGTTTCTCTATATTAATATTCTGTGTCTCTACTGGAATATCTTTGCATGATTTCCAGTTAAAAACTCCTTATTTATCTTCTACTGGTCCTTTATGCAGCCGCTCAGTTCAGCCTCTGTCTATTAACAGGCTGTCTTAGCTCCTGTCTCTTTAAGACTCTGTAGCAGCTGATAACATAATCATTTCTCCCTTTTTTAATGTTATAACCATAGACTGTATATAAGAAATGGACGTAACATCCGTGACGTCACCCATTGGTTTGTGGACTGCTGCTCGGAGGCCAATAGTATCGGATCTGAGCAGCGCCATCTTGAAAATTTCAGGTGCATGCTGGGAAAAATAAAAACAAAGATTCTACTTATATGGGCATCAGGAGGAGCATGAGGCACCCTCCTGAACCTGTGAACCAATCAACCTGTCAATCACCACGTAGCCACGCCCTAATGCATACCCTGCTTTATCGTCACATATAAAATCAGGGAGGCCAAAATGTCCCAAATGAACATCATACTGCATTGAAGAAGGCTTTAAACTAGCGATTGAGACCATAAACACATTTTGAAAACGTTTACTGAGGTTAGAAATCAAGTGAGAAGTTGGTGAATTCTCCATTGACTTGTATAGAGACGGAAGTCCTTTTGACACCAAAACGGTCGCCCCCTGGTGGCCTTTTGATAGAATGCAGTTTTAAGTTACTTCCGCGTTGGCATCATTTCAGAGGACTGGAACTCCTCGCCTGGTTATAAGCCAATAATGTAATAAAAGTCCTGAAACAATGACATAATACAATGGAAGTGTGAAATTATATATCCAATTAATGAAACTTAAATAAAGCGATATTTGTATATTATTATGTTATCGGCTCCAGTTATTATATTTGTAAAGGTTTTGTTTTTTTTTACATACGTTCATCTTTAGTTTTAAAACTTACACCATGTCTGGTATCTGATCTCAGACTTTATAAAGAAGAGATAATTGTAAAAAAGCAGAATAAGTCTCCTTCAGTTAGAAAGGACAGGCAGAAAGGTGGAATAGTCTAAGAGATATTTTGCTTTTTTTGGAAGTTCAAGAGTCGATTTAAAAGGCAGCTATAAAAACAGATGATGGTGGGAATATCAGGCTATATATATATGAGAGTCGAAACACCTTAGCAACCACCTTAGCAACCAAGGCTACAGCATTTTTATGGTGACGTAGAAAAAACCTTTGCAAACTTCACTTTCAGAGCAGATTGAAATCCTGACTTTTGACTTGCAGGCTTCACCTCAGGTTTAGCAGAGAAATCCAACATCATCATACCATTATGTAAATAACAGAAAACTACAAAAAGCACAATTTTCCCCCTTTTAGGAAACAAGAACTGTGTTAGTAGTTGTCACTGCGGGTGTGAGTGTTGGACGGACGAACTGTCATCATCAGCGTTTGTCTGCTGGCTCAGAGTCTGGAGGAGGACATGGAGGGTTTAATGTTTTACCTCCATCACTGCTGAGCTCTAATCAAACATCCTGGGAATATTCAGACCTTTGCTGTCCAGCTGTTCAGATCAACCTGAGTGTGAGGTTCATTTATTCTCTCCTCAATCTCATTGGCACTCATTTACTGAACCATGAGGGAGGAAAGAAGGAAGGAGGGAGGGAGAAAGAAAAAGAGGAAGGGAGGAGGGAAGGACAGAGGAAAGAAGGAAGGGAGGAAGGTAGGGAGAGGAAACAAAGAGAGAAGGAGGGAGGAAGGAAAGGAGGGAAGGAGGGAGGAAGGGAGGGAGAAAAGGGAGGAGGGATGGAAGGAAGGAAGGAAGGAAGGAAGAAGGGAGGAAAGGAGGGAGTAAGGAAGGAACAAAAGGAGGGAGGAAAGAAGGGAGGGAGGAAAGAAAGGAAGAAGGAGGGAAGGAAGGAAAGAGGGAGGAAGGACAGATGGAAGGAGGGAAGGAAGGAAAGAAGGAGGGAGGAAGGTAGGGGGGAGGAAAGAAGGAAGGAAGAAAGGGGGATGGAGGAAGGAAAAAGGAAGGGAGGAAAGAGAGAGGAAGGAAAGAGAGAGAAGGAGGGAGGGAGGGAGGGAGGAAGGACAGACCGAAGGAAGGAAGGAGGGAAGGAAAGAGAGAGAAGGAGGGAGGGAGGGAGGGAGGAAGGACAGACCGAAGGAAGGAAGGAGGGAAGGAAAGAAGGAAGGAAGGAAGGAGGGAGGAAGGACAGATGGAAGGAGGGAAGGAAGGAAAGAAGGAGGGAGGAAGGACAGACGGAAGGAAGGAAGGGAGGAAAGAAGGAACAGTCAAAACAGACGGGGTCAATTTGACCCGGGAGGACGACACAAAGGTTAAATTAGATTCTTCAGCTGTTCCAGGAAATCAAGTTTATATTTTTACTTCATTCAAACCCAAAATTAGTTAGAGACTCATTTCCTGAACCATGAACGTCGTCACTAAGCCGCCGCTGCCGCTGCTGCTAACCCAGTTGCCAAATCAATTTCATCTACAGCCAAGCATGCTGTCAGACTGGAGGTCCTGCCAGCTGTGACAAAGAGCAGCTGGCTGGAGGAGACGGAGCCGAGCGGGAGCCAGGAAACACTGCGACGGCCTCCCAGAAGGACGACGGTGCTGCGGCAGATTTACGCCCGACGCTTTAGCTCGTTGTCCGTCCGTGAAGAATCAGAATGAGGAACAAGGTCGGATCGGCGCTGGAGGCGACAGCACGACTGTGTCGGTTTCAAAGAGCAATAAGAAAGATTTAGACCTCTGTGTTGCTCTGTTAGGGAGAACATGGCCGTCATATATCCACAGAGGTCTGATAAGGTTATTGATCAGTGGCTCACTCATTACCCCCCCTCCCCCTCCTCCTCCACCTCTCGGTTATTTGACGAGACCGTCCCCGAGACTTCAACCTCATTAGTTTTCTGTCCAGCTTCATCCTGCACTGACGTATAAAGTCTGGAGTTATTGAAGATAAACCAACGCTGAAAGTCTCAATGTCTCACATGTTAAAGCATATTTGTTTACTTCCTGTTTTCGCTGTAACCATGGAAACAGATGAGACAATCACTTGTTTCATAGAAGATACTGAAGAAAACGTCTGAATCTGAAGATCGTAACAGTCTCTGAAATGTGATGATTTAATGTGATTCTTTGTCATAAATGATACTAAACAGAGTATTTTTAGGTTTTAGACTGTGCGGACAAAACCAGACAACTGATGATCCTTTTATTCTGGGAAATTATGACGTAATGTTTGGCTAGTTCCTGACATTTTATTAATTAACCTTCGTGTCGTCCTCACGGGTCAAATTGACCCCGTCCGTTTTTACTTTTCCTTCTTTCCTCCCTCCTTCCTTACTTCCTTCCTTCCTTCCGTCTGTCTTTCCTCCTTCCTTCCTTCTTTACTTCCTTCCTTCCTTCCTTCCTTTCCTTCCTCCCTCCCTCCTTTTCTTCCTTCCTTCCTCTCTCCTATCCTTCCTTCCTTCCTTCCTTCCTTTCCTTCCTCCCTCCCTCCTTTTCTTCCTTCCTTCCTCTCTCCTATCCTTCCTTCCTTCCTTCCATCCATCCATCCATCTTTCCTTTCCTCCCTTCTTTCCACCCTCCCTCCTTTTCTTCCTACTTCCTTCCTTCTTTCCTTTCCTCCCTTCCTTCCTTCCTCCCAGTCAAAACAGACGGGGTCAATTTGTAGTAAAGTAAAATCTGTCATGAGGGACAAAACTTAAAAATCAAAGCTTATTTAGAAAGTTTCTCCACTTTATTTGTTTACAGCACAGATTTACATTCATGTGTCTCATTAGTTTCTCTTCCACATCGTCTCATTAGTGAAATATAAATATGAAGATGTAATAATAGTGTTGATGAAGCTGTCAGGACTAAATTAAAGGAGGTGACGCTCCACAAACAGCAGAGCAGTGACAGTCTGGCTAACGAGGGTCAAACCAAACATTAGATTAACTTCATTACATTTACGCTCATTGACGCATCGTTTCCCCCCGAGAGTAAAAACCATCTGCACCTCAACTGTCAGGAACGATTGATTGATTATTGATTAATTAGATTAACCCTCCTAGTGTCCTCGAATCAAGGAAGGAAGGAAGGGAGGAAGGAGGAAGGAAGGAAGGAAGGGAGGAAGGGAGGAAGGGAGGAGGAAGGGAGGAAAGAAGGACAGAGGAGAGAAGGAAGGGGGATGGAGGAAGGAAAGAAGGAAGGAAGGAAGGTAGGAGGGAGGGAGGAAAGGAGGGAGGAAGGAAGGAAAGAAGGAAAGGAGGGAGGAAGGAAGGAAAAGAGGGAGGAAGGAAGGTAGGAGGGAGGGAGGAAAGAAGGACAGAGGAGAGAAGGAAGGGGGATGGAGGAAGGAAAGAAGGAAGGGAGGAAAGAGAGAGGAAGGAAAGAAAGAGAGAAGGAAGGAGGAAGGACAGACGGAAGGAAGGAAGGAAGGAAGGAGGGAAGGAAAGAAGGAAGGAGGGAAGGAAAGAAGGACAAAGTCAAAATAGTCGGGACCCGGGAGGACGACACAAAGGTTAAAGACGCCGTTTGTGTTCTCTTCATAAACACAGGGGGGGGGGGGTACTAGGTACCTACTTTTTGGTTGCTAGGTAACTGCAGGTGCTGCCATCTGAGGCATCTACTGCAAAACAAACAATGAGATAATAACGGTTATATTTAGGGGTGTTTTAAGGTGTAATTCTGCTGGTTAAATGGCTCCCTGGTTGGTTCTCCTGTAGAGGAAATGCTCTCTGTGAGCTTCTGACTAACAACAAGGCTGCATTATAAAGTTCTACCAGGAAAATGAATCATGGTCCAAACAACCACATGTGTGTCCTCTTGGTATTTAGGCAGATAAAAGTTTCTTCAGGACATTCATAATCAGACTCTGCTGTTATAGTCTTCCCACTACTCAAAGCTCTTTTCATACATTTACCAAATTTCACCCTCTATCAATAGAGCCCTGATTACATGCACACAGTTACACTCCCAGTACAACCACAGTTAGGGTCTTGCACAAAGGCACCAATCAGGAAGCCAGTAAGTAGGAAGTGCTGCTTCCTCACTTCCCCCACCCAGACTTATCCTGCTGGTCGGGGGGATTGAACCGACAACCCCTCCAATCACAAGCTCACCTCTGTAACCTTTAGACCACCACTGCTTCAGACTGATTCACCATCCTGCTAACATTCACAAACCTTTCAGGGGCAATTCGGGGTTCAGTATCTCACCCATTATCTCATCTCAAACACCTTTAAACTCCTTAAACAGTCATTACAGTAAAGCCAGGACTGATAAGCAGTAGGGTTAAAGGTATCAGTGCTTAATACATTTAACGCTCCTGTTCTCTCAGGTCCATTTTGACCTGAGAGAACTCAAAAATGAGGCTTACTGAACAAAAATAGATGTAAAACATGTGATAGGTTGGAATAAGTTGGCTACTAAGGTCTGCTTATGCTTTATAAAGAGTCAAAGTGTGTGCCGTGGTTGGTGGGAAGACAACAGGAGGGTTAAGACTCTTCCTGTGTTTCATTCTAGTTAAAGGTTCGTCCAACGCAGCTCTGCAGGTGTGTGGATGAGTTGAAGCGGAGCAATCATTTTACTTTGGGTGGTTATCCAGAGTTCAGGTGCAGAGAGAAAGGAGGGATGGAGGGATGGAGGGATGGAGGGTTGGAAGGATGGAGGGGTATGGAGGGAGGGATGGAGGGTTGGAAGGATGGAGGGGTATGGAGGGAGGGATGGAGGGGTGGAGGGGTGGAAGGTTGGAGGTATGGAGGGAGGGAAGGATGGAGGGACGGAGGGGAGAGAACGGCTGTTTCGTCCTTGACTGGTGAACGAGGCGTGACGCGTCCTTGTGAGCGGCTCCGTTAACGGCGGCGACACGACGGCGTTTAGAGACGAGGAGACAAGGAGATGATAAAGGCGAGTTATTGTCCAGGTGAGTCTTTTCTAACGACAGCGGACGAAGAAATCATCATGAAAACAAACAATGGAGAAGCTTTAAAAGCTGCAACTCTGATGAAGAAGAGAGGGAAGAGTGATGGGTGGAAAAGAGAAGTATATGAACAAGCTCCTGTTGTCCTCGAGTCAAGGAAGGAAGGAAGGAAGGAAGGAAGGAAGGAAAGATGGAAGGAAAGATGGAAGGAAGGAAGGAAGAAACAGTCAAAACAGACGGGGTCAATTTGACCCGGGAGGACGACAGGAAGGTTAAACACTGAACACCCGAAAACAATAAGGTGCTGAAAGGATGAGGAGAAACAAAAGAAAGAAAGTTAAAAAGGAAGATGAGCAAAAGACAGAAGAAGACAAAGTGGTTTTGGAAAGAAAGAAGAAAAGAAAAAGACGAAAGAGAAGGAGAGGAGAGAAAGTAAAAGTAAGGGAAGAAAAAAATCAAAAAGTGAAAAAAAGGACAGGAAATGATGAGAAGATTCAACGGAAAGAAAGAAAGGAGGACAAGAGGAAGAAGGTTAGAGAAGATAAGGGAAAGGTGACGAGGACGGAAGGTAAGAAGAAGAATGGAAAGAAAACGTGAAGGAAATGAGGTGAGAGAGGGAGAAAGAGAAGGAAAAGAAGAAGGAAAGAGAGAAAAAAGAAAAGGTAAAAAGAAAGAGGGAAGGAAGAAGTAAATGAAAGGAAGACGAAGATGTTTAAGAAAAGGAAACGAAAGAAAGAAGATGAGAAGAAGATGATGAAGAAAAGGAGGAGTGAGAGGAAGAAAAGTTTAGGGAAGAGAAAAGAAAAGGAAGAAAGAAACGGGAGAATAAATGAAGACAGACGGACGGAAGAGAAACCTAAATAAAGGGAAAGAAGAAGAAGCTTTAAATCTTACCATGGTGGTCAGGATGTATTTGTAGAAAGCCGACGTCATGCCGAGCTCACTGGCCTGGAAGTCAGCAGAGGAGAGAGGGAAGAGGAAGAGGAAGAGGAAGAGGAAGAGGAAGAGGAAAGAAAGAGTCAGTGCTTTGATACAGAAAGAACTCATCCTCAATGTTTTTAACTGTAAATAAAAATAAAAGTGAACATTTTCCAGCCTGCGTCAGACGATGCTGAGTTTACAAATTATTATAAACCAGGATGTGATGTGTGAACTATCATCATCTTAACTCTGCACTAATATCTCTGCACATGTTCTGCTGTGTGTTGCAGATAAAAGGCTGCTGGGAGAGAAATTTAATTAAGCCGATAAATTCAGCATGTTTCTAAAGTTAAAATCAATCATTTTAATAATCATGATTATGATTTTTTTTCCATCATCGAGGAAATTCTACTATGATCTCTGATTCTCTGCTTTAACCTGCTGTCTTCTTCTCTCACCATTAACCTCCCGCCTGCCTGGCAGACTCACTGAGAGCTTTTACCCCCCCCCCACCCCCAAAAACCCCAACCCTAGACCCCCCACAAGGTTACCCAGAGAGTGAAATCACAACCTGGCAACCGCTGCTAGATTTAGTCCGAGGCTGTAAAAAGTCTGTCGGCTCGTTTTGGCCGCGAATCAGAGCCTGAAGTCTGAAGGTCCTGTTCTACTCTCTGGAAACACCACAGAAGAAGAAAAGAAATAATAAAGCTGTTTCAGAGAGAAACAGAGGAGCAGGAAGTCTGATGGTCCTTCCATATTTCCCTCCCTCCTTCTCTTCCTTCCTTCCCTCCTTCCTCCCATATTTCCTTCCTTCCTTCCCTTCTCTCCCTCCCTCCCTCCCTCCTTCCTTTCTTCCTCCCTTCCTCCCTTCCTTACCTCCTTCTTTCCTTCCTTCTTTCTCTTCCCTCCTTCCCTTCTCTTCTCTTCCTTCCTTCCTACCTTCCATATTTCCTTCCCTCCTTCCCTCCTTCTCTTCTCTCCTTACTTCCTTCCTTCCATATTTCCTTCCTCCCTTCCTTACCTCTTTCTTTCCATATTTCCTTCCTCTTCCTTCCCTCCTTCCTTCCTTCCTTCCTTCCTTCCTTCCTTCCCTCCTTTCTCTTCTGTCCTTCCTTCCCTTCTCTCCTTCCTTCCTTCCCTCCTTCCCTCCTTCCTTCCTTCCTCCCATATTTCCTTCCTCCCTTCCCTCCCTCCATATTTCCTTCCTCCCTTCCGTCCTTCCTTCCCTCCTTCCCTCCCTCCTTCCTTGTAACATTAGAACAATTGTATTCCATTACCTTTATTTAATATAAAGTTATAATGTAAGATCATGCCAAACTAGTTGATATGGTGTTTTATTGAGAATTTACTGTTTTTAAGCAAGTTGAATTATTTGGTACAAAGTTTTTATGGTTACACCACTTAGACATTTTTGCCATAATCCTCTAATATATTCTCTCTAAATGGATTAAAAGCAGAAATTTGATGCTGGGTCCACAAAAAAAGGATGTGTGCAAGTTATTCATACGTTTATTTTCACATTTTAACCCTTTAAATTTAAACTAAACCACATGGAGACAAAACCACCTCATTGACCCATAAACATTAAGAGCAGCAAAACAACATGGACGCTAATATAAACCTCATTGACCCATAAACACAGAAGCTTTAATTACTGTGTTTGTATTAAAGCAGAAGAAGAAGAAGAAGAAGAAGAAGAAGAAGAAGAAGAAGAAGAAGAAGAAGAAGAAGAAGAAGAAGAAGAAGAAGAATCCCTCAGCTGTGATACACAGCTCGTTAGTTAATTAGCAGTCTGTGTTGTTAATGCTGCTGTTTGCTGTATTAACATGAATAAATAAATATAGATGATTTATTTATAAAGATTATTTAACCCTCACATGCTCTAAATCAGGGCTGTCAAACATGAGTCCCGCAGGCCAGAAGCGGCCATCCGAGGAGTCCAATTCGGCCCTCCTTCCTTCCTTCATTCCATATTTCCTTCCTCCCTTCCCTCCTTCCTTCCTTCCTTCCTTCCTTCCCTCCCTCCCTCCGTCCTTCCTTCTCTTCCTTCTTCCTCCCCTCTTTCCTTCCCTCTCTTCCCTCTTCCCTCCCTTCCTCTCCTCCTCCCCTCTTTCCTTCCCTCCTCCCTTCCTTCCTTCCCTCCTTCCTTCCTTCTCTTCCCTCTCTTCCCTCCCTTCCTTCCTTCCCTCTCTTCCCTCCTTCCTTCCTTCTCTTCCTCCCCTCCTCCCCTCTTTCCCTCCTTCCCTCCTTCCTCTTCTTCCCACCTCCCTCCCTTCCTTCCTTCCTTCCTTCCTCCCCTTCTTCCTCCTTGCCTTCCTCCTCTTCCTTCTCTTCCCTCTTACCTTCTCTTCCCTCCTTCCTTCCTTCCCTCCTCCATTGCTTCCTTCCCTCCCCCTTCCTTCCTTCCTTCCTTTCTTTCCTTCCTCCCTCCCTTCCTTAAACTTAACTAAACTAAAATATTGTGTAGAAAGTGAGAATAACCTGATATTCAGAAAGTGTTTCAGAGGTTTTTCTTCTTTACTTTTTAACCCGACTTGTAAACAAACCCTCAGGAAGTTTCCTTTCAGAGGTTTCATCTCAGGAAGTTTCCTTTCAGAGGTTTGGTCTCAGGAAGTTTCCTTTCAGAGGTTTGGTCTCAGGAAGTTTCCTTTCAGAGGTTTGGTGTCAGGAAGTTTCCTTTCAGAGGTTTCATCTCAGGAAGTTTCCTTTCAGAGGTTTGGTCTCAGGAAGTTTCCTTTCAGAGGTTTCATCTCAGGAAGTTTCCTTTCAGAGGTTTGGTCTCAGGAAGTCTCCTTTCAGAGGTTTCATCTCAGGAAGTTTCCTTTCAGAGGTTTGGTATCAGGAAGTTTCCTTTCAGAGGTTTCGTCTCAGGAAGTCTCCTTTCAGAGGTTTCATCTCAGGAAGTTTCCTTTCAGAGGTTTGGTCTCAGGAAGTTTCCTCTCAGAGGTTTGGTCTCAGGAAGTTTCCTTTCAGAGGTTTGGTGTCAGGAAGTTTCCTCTCAGAGGTTTGGTCTCAGGAAGTTTCCTTTCAGAGGTTTGGTGTCAGGAAGTCTCAGGAAGTTTCCTTTCAGAGGTTTCATCTCAGGAAGTTCCCTTTCAGAGGTTTGGTGTCAGGAAGTCTCAGGAAGTTTCCTTTCAGAGGTTTGGTCTCAGGAAGTTTCCTTTCAGAGGTTTCATCTCAGGAAGTCTCCTTTAATGGGCCGCGACCTGCCGACGCGCCGCTCTGATGAATAATTACCTCAGAGTGAAGGTAGGATGTGATCGATCAGTCAATCACTGTCAGCTGCTAAAGTGAAGCAGACACATGCTGACAGGTTTCATCTCGTCAGCAGCAACACGACGCTGCTTATAATAAATAAATAAATAAATAAATAAATAAATAAATAAATAAATAACCGCCTTCACTGAGCTGCTGCTTGAAGAGAGGAACCGTTTATTCTGATGTTAGAGCTCTGTGATAATCTGCAGCTGCTGGTGGAAAACCGCTAAAAATCTGATTATAATAGATTTATAGATTCCTGTTTGGTTAATCAATCCATTGTTTGGTTTATGAAACATTTTTAAAAAGACATCTTGTTTGTCAGCGGCCCAAAAAACCACAAAATATTCAGTTAAACCTTCCTGTCGTCCTCCCGGGTCAAATAGACTCCGTCTGTTTTGACTGTTCCTTCTTTCCTCCATTCCTTCCTTCCTTCCTTCTGTTCTCCCTCCCTCCCTTGTTTCCTTCTTTCCTCCCTCCCTCCATCTTTCCTTCCTCCCTTCCTTCTTTCCTTCCTCCCTCCTTTCCTTCGTTCTTCCTTCCTTCCCTCCTCCTTTCCCCCTTCTTTCCTCCTTTCCTTTCCTTCCATCCTTCTTTCTCCCTTCCTTCCTTCCTCCCTTCCTTCCTTCCTCCCTTCCTCCCTCCCTTCCTCCCTTCCTTCCTTCCTTGACTCGAGGACAAAAACCAAGAAAAGCAGTAATTTCTCACATTATATAACTTATATTTTTTGTTTGTTGTTGTATCTAAAAAGTTCTGCATGAAGTACATCTAAAGTATCTAGTAAAAAGTACTTCAGTAACTTTGATGAATCACATGACTGCAGCCGGATCATAAAGAGGTTTAGTGAGTGAGGTGAAGCTCTCTGACCTTCCTCAGGATGTGGTAGGAGATGGAGGCGTTGGCATCGATGATGATGGTCGCCACTTTGTCGTCTCTGATCTCCTTCAGCAGCGGAGTCGGGTCCAGACTGTCGTCCAGCATCCGAACCGACAGCGTCTCCCTGGAGATGAGGAAGCGGCGGACCAGCTCCTCCAATCGCAGCAGGCCTAGAGGGAGGAGTCAAGAAATATGTTGATTATATGTCACAAATATGGAGTTCGTTTTAAAGATGTTAAAGTTCAGCGTGTGTTTGGGGTAAAATCCTGATTCAGGAGCTTAAAGACACAAGAAGTGTTTAACCCTCCTGTTGTCCTCGAGTCAAGGAAGGAAAGGAGGAAGGAAGGAAGGAAGGAAGGAAAGGAGGGAGGGAAGGAAGGAAGGAAAGGAGGGAGGAAGGAAGGAAGGCAGTAAGAAGGAAGGAAAGGAGGAAAGGAGGAAGGAAGGGAGTAAGGAAGGCAAGGAAGGAAGGAAGGGAGTAAGAAGGAAGGAAAGGAGGAAGGGAGGAAGGAAGGAGGGAAGGAAGGGAAGAAGGAAGGGAAGGAAGGGAGGAGGGAAGGAAGGAAGGAAGGAAAGAAGGAAGGGAGGAAGGGAGGAGGGAGGAAAGAAAGAGAAGGAAGGAAGGAAGGAAGGAAGGAAGGGAGGAAAAGGAAGGAAGGGAGGAAGGAAGGAAGAAGGTAGGAAGAAGGAAGGAAGAAGGAAGGAAGAAGGATGGAAAGGAGTAAGGAAGGAAGGTAGGAGGGAGGAAAGAAAGAGAGAGAGAAGGAGGAAGGAAGGAAGGAAGGAAGGGAAGAAAGGAGGGAGGAAGGAAGGAAAGGAGGGAGGAAGGGAGGAGGGAGGAAAGAAAGAGAGAAGGAGGAAGGAAGGAGGAAGGAAAGGAGGGAGGAAAGAAAGAGAAGGAGGAAGGAAGGAACAGTCAAAACAGACGGGGTCAGCGTGTGTGGCGTTAAAATCCTGATTCAGGAGCTTAAAGACACAGGAAGTGTTTAAATGATGCTCAGCTTTGTTGTTTACTCTGAAAACAGTTTAAAGCAGCTCAGAGTCTTTAGAGACTAAAAACACTGCTGTCTATAAACGTCTGAGAAGCTGCAATAAACAGACGAGGATAGAAGTCCATTAATTCTCCCCACAGAGAATCTGTTTGGACCCTCGGGTCCCTTCAGCCAGGAGTGGATTTACTCATTAGACTGTGAGGAAGGAAAGGAGGAAGGGAGGAAGGAAAGGAGGAAGGAAGGAAGGAAGGAAGGAAGGAAGGAAAGAAGGAAGGATGGAAGGAAGGAGGAAGTTTGGACCCTGGAGTCCCTTCAGCCAGGAGTGGATTTACTCATTAGACTGTGAGGAAGGAAAGGAGGAAGGGAGGAAGGAAAGGAGGAAGGAAGGAAGGAAGGAAGGAAGGAAGGAAAGAAGGAAGGATGGAAGGAAGGAGGAAGTTTGGACCCTCGGGTCCCTTCAGCCAGGAGTGGATTTACTCATTAGACTGTGAGGAAGGAAAGGAGGAAGGGAGGAAGGAAAGGAGGAAGGAAGGAAGGAAGGAAGGAAGGAAGGAAGGAAAGAAGGAAGGATGGAAGGAAGGAGGAAGTTTGGACCCTGGAGTCCCTTCAGCCAGGAGTGGATTTACTCATTAGACTGTGAAACCGTTTTTAATATTTTAATCCGCAAGATTTTTATCATATTAAACCTCCACTATGATCCTATTTACAGCCATTATTTCCTCCAGCGCCCATAAATCAGGAAGGAAGGGAGGAAGAAGGTAGGGAGTAAGAAGGAAGGAAGGAAAGGAGGGAGGGAGGGAGGAGAAGGAAGGAAAGGAGGGAGGGAGGATTTCAAATAGTTTTAAGTAATCATAGGAAGATGCCGTATTAATGGTGGAGGCAGAGTCTGAGGTAGTGCTGCTCATAGACACATATACATGGGTTAGGGTTAGTATATATGTCTATGCTGCTGCTGCCTTCATGTGTTTTTGCCTGCATGCTTCTCATTGTGATGACGCATGCGGCGGTTCGACTCTGTGGTGGCTGCTGTTACCAGATTGGGTGTTTTCTCCGCTACATATTAAGGCTGTTTACGGTGTGTTTTAGCCGGGTTTTCTCTCTTGAACCAAGTTAAACTGTGAGAGAGCGCCGTTCACAAACACCAGAATGAACGCGTTCACAATAACGTTCATCAGGCAGAAATACAGAACGTTCAGTTCAATATGAACGAGTTCAGGCACAACACTGTTCGCCAGCAAGGAAGAACTATTAATTACTTAAGCTTAGATTACTAGTGTCCACCCCTGAGAAACCAGGGGTCGAGCTGTAGATGCTCAAAAAAAAAATTGTTCTTGTTCTCTTTGCTTTTGTTGCAAACTAAACTACGAACAGTGAAAATGCCATCCCGGAATATGAGTACAGAGGATGTTATGGAAACATTTTACAGTGTTTTGACAGAATCAGATATTCTGTTACATTTTTTTGAGCCAAACGGCTGAAGACCTGCAGCAGAGAGAAGACGAGGCCAGCAGGAAGCATCCAGACTGTGCTGCTGATCCATGAGAGAAACCATGTCAGTGTCATGTTTGGTCTCACCAAGGTGTGAAAGGTAAACACATGTATGTCAACAACTCAATGTAGCTCCATGTAATAGCTGCTGGAAACTGAGCTGAGTTATTGATTTACCATCAACACTGATCAGACACATAAAACATGGAGGAGTCTCCCTTTAAGGAAAGAGCACGAGAAGGGAAGAAGAGAAAAGTAGAGAGTTTGTAGGTAGAGAAATAAAGGGAAAGGAAAGGAGAAATTAGGTAGAGAAAGTAGAGACATGAGAGCCAAGAAAAGGAAAGGAAAGGAAAGGAAAGACAGGAAATAAAATAAAAGGAAGGAAAGACAAGAAGAAGAAGAAAGGAAAGGAAAGGAAAGGAAAGGAAAGGAAAGGAAAGGAAAGGAAAGGAAAGGAAAGGAAAGGAAAGGAAATACAAGAAAGGAAATAAAAGAAGTTCATAATAATGGAGGAAGCCATTTCAGCTCATGAGAGAAATTGACCTCCAGTGAACTTCGGAAAGAATCTCAGAGAGAACGACAGAACCAGACAGAACCAGACAGAACCAGACACTCAGAGAACGACAGAACCAGACAGAACCAGACAGAACCAGACACTCAGAGAACGACAGAACCAGACAGAACCACACTCAGAGAACGACAGAACCAGACAGAACCAGACACTCAGAGAACGACAGAACCAGACAGAACCACACTCAGAGAACGACAGAACCAGACACTCAGAACGACAGAACAACAGAACCACAGTACACTCACACTCGGCCTTGGCACAGATCAGACTGGCCGTCGGGTTCCCGAAGGATCTCAGGATGGAACCGATGGCCCGGCTCAGGTCTTCGTTACTCGGGTAGAGCGACACCGAGGCGAAGCGAAGGTACGGCAGCTTGGGAGTCTCCTCTGGACCGATCTTCACATGAGGGATCTGAAGGGAACGAGGGAGGAAAGAAAAGAAAAGAAAATATAAATCAGATGTAATATTCAGAAAGTCTCACTGAGATCAAAGATATGAAAGAAGGGAAGAAGAAGAGATGAGGAGTAATTCATAACACCGGTTCTAGAGATCACACAAATTCACTATTCTTAAAATCTGGATTTAATGGGCGGGTCTGAAAATCTCCACCGGGTTACGCAACCCGGCGATTACGTAACCGGTAGCCAATAGCACGGTTACACACCGGAGCATTAACCCGCACCTGCTGCTGTAGAGGTATAAATACATTCAGCGCACACTACTACTACAGTCTACAGTTAGCCAGCTAGCTGAGTTAGCCGCCGAGCTAGCTGCTGAGTTAACCGCCGAGTTAGCTGCTGAGTTAGCCACCGAGCTAGCAGCTGAGCTAGCCGCCGAAAGCTCTCAGACCTAGCGTCCATGTTTCTGGTAGAGGTGGTGACTTTGATTGACAGGTGACACTTGGTAGGGGGCGGGGCTTCAGCGTTTGGGAGCAGAGAAATAGGCAGACTTTTACACAACTTTGAAGCCTAATTTCATATATTTGGCGATTTTTTTAATCATTCAAATTTGGCAGGGTGGTTAACAACACACTTTTCTGTGGTATGTCAAACTCAGAACACATATTTATTCTTACTTTACACAGACTTTAAACATTATTGTGTTTCTGTTTGTGGAGTGAGAACAGATTGGGTCCAAGCACGACCCAGTTTAAAAAGTGGTACAAACACATGGTTTACACGAGGTACAGGGAGGCTTTAACAATCGGGTGTTTTCATGAATAATTTATGTATTTGTTCACTTATTTATTTTTTCTATGTTTTTGCAAATATGTAAATATGTAAATATTTATGGGAAGACTGATTGTTAAGTGAGTAGTGGAGAAGGGGTCGGTTTAAATAAGCATATGCTTCATCCTACTCCTTTCGGACATGTTGGGTTCACATTATTATTGTTGTTTTGATGACTTTCATTGGTTTTAGTTGTTTGTTTGTTACTTAAATTACTTTTTTGTGTTACTCATACGTGTTTGAAATAAAAAAAAAACAAAGAACAGCAGATATCTTATTAATTTGACTCTGCTTGTTCGTTAAACCAGTAATCATATTCAGATGCAGACTATCCCGGGTTTGTTTATGTTTTGCATTTAAATTGGTTTATTTAAAGTAGAACAAACATGCATTAAGTTAATTATTGTTTATTAAGTTTAGTTCTGAGTTTAATAATTTATGTGTTTTTTTTGTTACTTACCCTACATGTGCTTCACAAACAAAAGGTAGAACTGCCAAATTACTTCCTGTATTCATACACTGGTGATGTCAGTCAGATTTGACTAAGTGTGGCGTGGGGGGGGGGGGGGGGGGGGGTATTTTACTCACTTAAAGGTTTGATTTAATATCTTTATGATTTATTCTTGTTTTCGTTTATAAGGATAATGCTGTGTTGATGTGTGATAAACAGTGTTGACTGATACAGGCAGCTTTGTTAAATGCTAGTTGGTAAAACATAAAGGATGAAGGACCCCCCCCCACTGCAGTAGAAATGGTTTAACCCAATAGAATGGAGGGACTATTTAAGGGGAGAGATGTACATTTAGAGGATTGATTAACTGGTCTGATTAGGGCTGGGCGATTATGGCAAATATCAAAAATCACGATTATTTGAACTTTTAACCTCGATTACGATTAATGAACGATTATCTCCTCCCTTGATGAACAATTATGTATTTTTCACAGTTTCTTTTGTTTTGAATTTTACACTGCTGCCCTCACACATGAGGCTCTTTAGGGAGTGAAAATGTTGTTAATGTCTAGTTCACGCACAAAACCCACTTGATTAGAACTATGTAAAGATCATGGTTTGGGTTAAAATGATCACTGGAGACAAGTTTTCAAATTCCTTAAAGATATGCAACCTTTGCTGTCATGGCAACAGTGAACACCACCATTAATTGACATGAGCAAGATTAAGTCCATTAGAGTTTCTAAATGTCAGTTCCGATTATTTTTCGATTAATTGCCCAGCCCTAGGTCTGAGTCTGCCTGTGTACCTGTTTCATGTTCTACATTAGTTTAAAGTAAATATAAAACGTGTCAAACTTTTATACGTAAGTCTCAGTCATCACCAATGGTTGTAGATCAAGCAACTTCCCGCTCCATCGCTCAACACGACCAGGCTGCCTTCTTAGCAATAAATGGTCATGTGACTTCAGGCCAATCATTATCCCACACAGGCAGTAGGGGAAAATCCAATAAGAGACATGGGTGACACCATATGTGATCCATTAAGCAGAAATGTGCAACTAAAGTGGAGATACTTGAGTCACCTGACCACATAAGCAGTCCATCTCGGTGGAGCCCCAAATCGACTAATGCACATAGGAATATTCTGCTTTAACTACTCTATTTAAATGCTATTTTTAATGTGTTTTAAAATGACTCTGATAAAGGCTGCATGCTGAAACATGTTGGTCTGATAATAGTCATTAAATATATACTGCGAGGGTGTATAATATGAACCGTATGTAAGGGTTAAAACCATTAATATCACTTCTTTAAACTCTCTTTATTGGACAAAACCTTTTCTGACTGTTGTCCTGATGATTGCGGCCAGTAGGGGGCGTCGGATAAGAAAACTCATATTATCACATTATCCGATTATCAGGACTTCTGATGGATTAAAAATAAGCTCCTCAGGTCGCAGTTAAGCCCAGATGAGCTAATTACAGTTTAGTGTAGAAACCTGTTCAGGTGAGCTGAGGTTAAATCACCCAGCGGAGGATCAGTCTGTGTTTGACCTTTGACCCGACTCCTCATTTATCGCTGATGTTGATTAATTTTTCAATTTGTCGTTAATGTTTCAGTTTAAATACAGACAGTCAGCCTCAGGACCTTCTGCTCTGTGGAGGTTCAACCCAAGCAGAAAATGAATGTGAAAACTGACTGTTTAAGACATTTAGTGAAGTTTAGATTATTTTCTGCCTGTTTTTGGGGTTTTTGTTGCTTTTGAGAAACCTGTAGAAGTAGAGTCGAGGTTTCTGGCTCAACTTTTCAAGAAAAAAAGGCAAAAAAAGGGTCAAAACTCCAACAATACTTATAGTATACAGAACAGCTTTAAATAAATAAACATTAAAAGAGAAGAATGAACCTTTAACATCTTCACACCTCTCTAAGTATCAGAGGGTTGCAGCAGCTCTTTAAACTCTCACTCACCTCTTTCTCTCCGCAGATGTGACTGATGGTGGAGCCGGAGGCGGGGCTGGAGGCGGGGCCGATCACAGAGACCACGCCCTTCGGCAGGATCTGACACACTGCGGAGGAACAAACACAACACACAGAATAAATACATAAATAAATAAATAAATAAGGCAGAGACGCAGCTTATTGGACGAGCTCCAACTCTTCCTACTTCCATCCATCAAACGTCTCCACTGACAACATTAAAGCTTTTATTGGTTGTCGTAAATGTGCGAAACTGTCAGATTATTGTTTCTTTCTTTGATTGTTTTTATTCACTTTTAAATTAAATGTAATATTATTAAATGTATCCTTCCTGTTGTCTTAACATTGACTCTTATCCTCATTATTTGACTGTTTTTAAAGCATTAAAGGTTTAAATTATCACCCAGTTCTGTGTTAAACCTTTTTATCCAACTTCATATATCAACTTATCACCACAGGTTTCACATATATATTATAGGCCTCATTTAAATTAAACTAAACCTCATTTTGGAGTTAACATATCAATTTTGACCCTGGAGGAACAACATGATATCCAGTGGGTCTTAACCTTCGTGTCGTCCTCCTGGGTCAAGTTTACTGTTCCTTCTTTCCTTCCTTCCTCTTTTCCTTTCTCCCTCCTCCCTTCCTCCTGTCTGTCATTCTTTCCTCCCTTCCTTATTTCCTTCCTCCATCCCCCTTTCATCCTTCCTTCTTTCCTTCCCTCCCTTCCTCCTTTCTTCCTTACTTCTTTCCTCCTTCCTTCTTTCCTTCCTTCCCTCCTTCCTCCCTCCCTTCCTTCTTTCCTCTGTCCTTCTTTCCTTCCTTCCTCCCTTCCTCTTTTCCTTTCTCACTCCCTCCATCCTTTTTTCCTCTCTCCTCCTCCTTCCTCCTTCCTTCCTTCCTTCCTTCCTTCCTTCCTTTCTTCCTTCCTACCTTCCTCCCTTCCTTCTTTCCTTCTGTTCCTTTCCCCTTCCTCTTTTCCTTTCTCCCTCCCTCTTTCCTTTTTCCTCCCTCTGTCCTACCTTCCTTCTTTCCTTCTTTCCTCCTTCCTTCCCTTCCTTCCTTCCTCTCTCCCTTCCTCTGTCCTCCTTCCCTTCCTTCTTCCTTCCTTCCTTCCTTCCTTCCTTCCTTCCTTCCTTCCTTCCTTCCTTCCTCTCTCCCTTCCTCTGTCCTCCTTTCCTTCCTTCTTCCTCCCTTCCTTCAGTCAGGTTTCCATATAAGGAGTGAAAGAGGTTTTACTGGCTGTAATAATTCCTCCTGTTCATTTAAAAGTTGATGTGAAGCTTATATGAGGCATCAACAGTCTGAGTTACACTTGGCTGCTGATGCTGTGACACAATGCTTCTGTTAGAGTCAGGCGGGGAGCTCCGGTCCTCTGAAATGATGCCAACCAGGAAGTAATTTAAACTGCATTCTATCAAAAGGCCACCAGGGGCGACCGTTTTGGTGTCAAAAGGACTTCCGTCTCTATACAAGTCAATGGAGATTCACCAACTTCTCACTTGATTCTAACCTCAGTAAACGTTTTCAAATGTGTTTATGGTCTCAATCGCTAGTTTAAAGCCTTCTTCAATGCAGTATGATGTTCATTTGGGACATTTTGGCCTCCCTGATTTTATATGTGACGATAAAGCAGGGTATGCATTAGGGCGTGGCTACGTGGTGATGACAGGTTGATTGGTTCACAGGTTCAGGAGGGCGCCTCATGCTCCTCCTGATGCCCATATAAGTAGAATCCAGTTGTTTATTTTTCCCGGCATGCACCTGAAATGTTCAAGATGGCGCTGCTCAGATCCGATACTATTGGCCTCCGAGCAGCAGTCCACAAACCAATGGGTGACGTCACGGATGTTAAGTCCATTTCTTATATACAGTCTATAGTTAGAATAAGTGAAAGTGGCACCAGGCATGAAAGCAGTGGGTGATGTGTGTGAGCTGTGTTCTAGTTATATTTTTTATTTGAGCTATAAATGGTCAATATATCTAAATAATTGAACTCTACAGGGAGAAAAGCCTTTGGCAGATTGGTTATAAGACTATTTTCTGTTTCCCTGTTGCTACACCGTATATCTGCTGCTTCATATCTAACACTTCTGCCTCCAGGTCTTCTCACCCTGTCAGCATTTCCTTACTCTGTTTACTTTAGCAGCAGCAGCAGCTTGTAATATTCATACCGAGGCTGTAAGGGTGTTAACCTTCCCATATCATACAAACAGGGTGAAAAAAAGCTGATTTAACAGTATTTTACAGCGTCTAAAGCCTGAAGAGACAATCCATAAATAAAAAAATCTGTGTGGACAAACTGTTTATATCAAGTGATATCTGACACATTTACAGTCTTTTTAGCATCAGATTCCCTCTTAGTGTTTCCCTGTTGAGCTGTGGTGGAGGTATAGTAACAAAAAGACTTTGCTACTAAAACACACTGTAACGTTGAAACATAGAAGATGAAGATGAAGACTCATTTGGACGCTGAAGCTTCATATTAGCTTCAGATCAACCCCTCCTGACCAAATCTGACTTCAGATGTAACCTCCTTTGTAATCATCAACATTTTCATCAGTAACTGTAACAGATTACACTGTGACTCCCCAACACTGATGATGATGATGATGATGATGATGATGATGATGATGATGATGATGATGATGATGACGGTGTTACAGATTCAGTGTTTTCAGCGAGCAGCTGCTGCTGACGATGTTTATTGATTATAAACTGCCAGCAGCACGATGGAGAGTTAATGCTTCCTGTCACACACACACACACACACACACACACACACACACACACACACACACCACACACACCACACACACACACAAACAGATACAGATACAGTACAGATTGTGTGTTATCAGCTCTTCTGTTCCTTCATGACAAAAACACTTTATTTATTTTAGTCTTAAACTCAAAGAGCAGATCCAGTCTGAATTACCGCAGAAACGCAAATGATGAAAAATGATTCAAAAATACAAAAAACGAATTATTATATAAAAACATAAAAGGACAAAAACAAGGTTGAACTTTCACTGACCAGAAAAATGTCTTTTCAGTGAAAACAGCGTTCAAGGTTTATTTAGTGAGATTCATATAAATACAGTTTATAATAAAAACTGCTCATTGTTTGTTTCATTATTATATTAAAAAAGGAAGGAGGGAGGGAGGAAGGAAGGAAAGAAGGACAGAGGAAAGAAGGAAGGGAGGAAGGGAGGAAGGAGGGAAGGAAAGAAGGAAGGAGGACAGAAGGAAGGAAGAAAGGAAGGAAGGAGGGAAGGAAAGAAGGAAGGATGAAAGGGGGATGGAGGAAGGAAAGAAGGACATACGGAAGGAAGGGATGAGGGAGAAAGGAAAAGAGGAAGGAAGGAAAGAAGGAACAGTCAATTTGACCCGGGAGGACGACACGAAGGACAGAGGAAAGAAGGAAGGAAGGGAGGAAGGAAGGAAGGAGGGAAGGAAAGAAGGAAAGAAGGAGGGAGGAAGGAAGGACAGACGGAAGGAAGGAAGGAAAGGAGGACAACGAAGGTTAAGACCCACTGGATGTATTTTATCAGCCTTCAGCTGTATATTATATTTTCATGGTTTAATTCAGTCCGTCGTCTCTGCCTCATTAACCCACATCACTATCTATTGATATGAGTGAATATTAGTGCAGATTAAGCGTCTTCCTGGTATTTATTTCACCTTTAACTCCTCCTGCTGAGGTCTGCCGGCTCCCTAGGGTGCAGATCTGTCCAACAAGCGACATTTAAAGTGCAGCCTCACTTTGCTCCGACTGCTCTTCTGACCCGCCTCGTTAAATAAAGGTTAACGTCTACTGAAGTCTGGCTTCACTGGAAATGTCACGCTTTGAGCAGACTGGGGGCCACTGGCAAGGAAGAGGAGGAAGGAGGAGGAGGAGGAGGAGGAGGAGGAGGAGGAGGAGGAGGAGGAGGAGGAGAAGGAGAAGGAGGAGGAGGAGGAGGAGGAGGAGGAAGAGGAGGAGAAGAAGAAGAAGAAGAAGAAGAAGAAGAAGAAGAAGAAGAAGAAGAAGAAGAAGAAGAAGAAGAAGAAGAAGAAGAAACAGGATAAGGAGAAAGAGGAGGAGAAGAAGAAGAAGAAGAAGAAGAAGAAGAAGAAGAAGAAGAAGAAGAAGAAGAAGAAGAAGAAGAAGAAGAAGAAGAAGAAAAGGAAGAAGTCTTACTGGTTTCTGTGGTCTCGTACTGGGAGTCCTTCTGCAGGCCGTAGACGTCCACCTCCACTCTCGCCTGGGATGAACCCTCCATCAGATTGTTGATGTTCTCCCTCGCCAACGCCAGCGCCAGACGCTCGCCACGGCCGCACACGGATTGGTCGTCCAAGATGGCCGCTGGAGGGAAGAAAGAGGAGAGACGAGGTCAGAAAACAGAGCGATGATGTCATGACTTCAAGCTCGAATTCAAGGATTAGAAACACGAGTTAAAGCCTGAAAACTGCATCAATAACAAGAATATCAGTTTAATGTTAATATTTAGATTTTTGAACCCATAATAACTAATATTTCTCCAAATATCAAATATCGGCGCTCACTATCGTAACATTAACCCTCCTGTTGTCTTCGAGTCAAGGCAGGAAGGGAGGAAGACGGAAGGAAGGGAGGAAATGAAAGAAGGAAGGGAGGAAGGAAGGAAGGACGGAGGAAGGAAGGAAGGATGGAGGAAGGACGGAGGAAAGAAGGAAGGAGGGAGGGATGGAGGAAGGGAGAAGGAAAAGAGGAAGGAAGGAAAGAAGGACAGAGGAAAGAAGGAAGGGAGGAAGGAAGGAAGGATGGAGGAAAGAAGGAAGGAAGGTAGGAGGGAGGGAGGGAGGAAAGAAGGAAGGAAGGAGGGAGGGATGGAGGGAGGGAAAAAGGAAAAGATGAAGGGAGTAAGGAAGGAAAGAAGAACAGAGGAAAGAAGGAAGGGAGGAAGGAAAGAAGGAAGGGAGAAAGGAGGAAAGAAGGAGAGAAGGAGGGAGGAAAGAAGGACAGAAGGAAAGAAGGAAGGAAGGAAGGAAGGAAGGAAGGAAGGAAGGAAGGAAGGAAGGAAGGAAGGAAGGAAGGAAGGAAGGAAGAAAGGAGAAGGAACAGTCAAAACAGATGGGGTCAATTTAACCCGGGAGGACGACACGAAGGTTAAAGTCTCGTTTTATTGAGAAAATCACAGTTTTGTTGCAGCCGGCAGCATCGTGGAGTCGATTCTTCAAACAGAAAAAATAGTTTTTATCTGTTAGAAGTTCTCTAACACATAGATTCAGAGTCGTTGCATCACTTGTTTTCATGTAAGTTCAACTTTCTGCTCTTCACATGAGCTGAGGAAATCATACTGATGACGAAGCTGCAGCAGCCAGATACATGAAATACATCTCTAAGGCAAAGGTCAGTTTATTTGTGCAGAACCTTTCAAAGTGAAAGTGCTTTACATAAAACATAAAATGCATCAAGGCAGGATATAAAAGCAACACATGACAAAATAAAAAAGACATTTAAACACGATTAAGGGTGTTAAATTGGAAATTAAATGGTTAATAATAATTATATTAATAATAATAACTTTATTTTGTATAGCACCTTTCACGAAACCCAGGGTCGCTTCACAATAACAAGAAACACAAACAACAACAGTACAGACAAAAACACACATTTAGCCAGCAAAAGCCTGCAGGAAAAAAGTGCCTTTTCAACTTTGATTTAAGAGTCCAGAGTTGGCGCTTGGCGAATGTCCTGAGGGAGCGAGTTCCAAAGTGTAGGAGCTGCCACACTAAAGGCCTTGCTCCCAAAGGTTCGCCTTCTGGTGCGGGGAATGGACAGGAGGCCCAAGTCGGCAGAGCGCAGGTCCTGTGAAGGGTGGTGAACATGGAGGAGGTCCGTTAAGTACTGGGGTGCAAGGGTATGAAGAGATTTGTAGGTGAGGAGAAGAAGTTTAAAAGTAATGCGGAAATTAACAGGAAGCCAGTGCAACTGTTTGAGTGCGAGGGTGATGTGCTGCCAGGGTTTGGTTCGAGTGAGAACCCTGGCAGGTGAATTTAGGACATGTTGGAGCCTGTCCAGCGTTTTATTGGGGACCACATACAAGACGGCATTACAATAGTCCAGACGTGAGGTGATGAATGCATGTATGAGAGTCTCAGCAACTGAGTCGGAGAGTGAAGGACGGAGTCTGGAAATGTTCCTTAGGTGGAAGATATGTGGATTTGGTGACAGAAGTTCTATTATCTAAAATAGAACAAGACAGTTAAAAATGGGACAACAAAAGACAGTGCAGTGTGAGATATTAACACTGACTGTTGTGGCTGGAAAATGGTGAATAAATTATAAAAAAATTGATCACACTATAGTATTTCATCAATGTTTAGCTTATGAATACCCCTCTGATTTTACAGACGCATAAAACTCACTTTAATTTTCCACCTTTTCATGAAAGGCTCTGAATCACAGGTGCAGACACTTTCTCACCTCTCAGTTTCGTATGCATGTTGTTGTTTTTTTTGCCTGTGCGTATGCGTGCATCGTTGATATTATCTGCCGTCTCATACAGATGTGTAAATGTGATGATCGCGATTTGACCTCAGCCATATTGAAGCGGTTTGATTCAACAAAAGAACCAGAAATAGATTTCTTAATTCTCGTCCCTGAATCTGAACAGGAAGCGAAAGCAGCTGCTGCGTCATCGCTTCTATTTCCTCCTACTAGGAATAGTGAAGAAGTATCCGGCGGCTGTGTACAGTAACACCTGCTGTGCTTATTTCTGACGCGCCTACTTTACATAACTAGAAAGCAAAATACGAGCACACACAGATAGCAAAGGGAGTGATGTCTGCTTCCTCTTTTCCTTTCTCCCTCCTACCTTCCATCCTTCCTTCTTTCCTCCGTCCTTCCTTCCTTCCTCCCTCCTTTCCTTCCTTTTTTCTTCTATCCTTTCTTCCTTTCCTTCCTCCTTTCCTCCCTTCCTTCCTCCCTCCTTTCCTTCCTTCCTTCTTTCCTCCCTCCCTTCTTTGCTTCCTTCTTCCTTCCTTCTTCCTCCCTTCCTTCCTCCCTCCCTCCCTCCTTTCCTTCCTCCTTTCCTCCTTTCCTTCCTCCCTCCTTTCCATCCTTCCTTCCTCCTTTCCTCCCTTCCTTCCTCCCTCCTTTCCTTCCTTCCTTCCTTCCTCCCTCCTTTCCTTCCTTCTTCCTTTCTCCCTCCCTCCCTCCTTTCCTTCCTTCCTTCCTTTCTTCCTTCCCTCCTTTCTTCCTCCCTCCTATCCTTCCTTCTTCCTTCCTCCCTTCCTTCCTTCCTCCCTCCCTCCTTTCCTTCCTCCTTTCTTCCATTCCTCCCTCCTTTCCTTCCTTCCTTCCTGCTTTCCTCCATCCTTCTTTCCTTCCTTCCTTCATTTCCTCCCTCCTTTCCTTCCTTCCTTCCTTCTGTCCTCCGTCCTTCCTTCCTTCCTTCCCTCCTTCCTCCCTCCTTTCCTTCCTTCCTTCCTGCTTTCCTCCGTCCTTCTTTCCTTCCTTCCTTCATTTCCTCCCTCCTTTCCTTCCTTCCTTCCTTCTGTCCTCCGTCCTTCCTTCCTTCCTTCCCTCCTTCCTCCCTCCTATCCTTCCTTCCTTCCTTCTGTCCTCAGTCCTTCCTTCCTTCCTTCCTTCCCTCCTTCCTCCCTCCTATCCTTCCTTCCTCCCTTCCTTCCTTCCTTCCTCTCTCTCTCCTTTCCTCCCTCCTTTCCTCCCTTCCTTCCTCCCTCCCTTCCTTCCTTCCCTCCTTATTTTGGCGTGTGCATATGCGTGCATTGTTGATATCATCTGCCGTCTTGTACAGATGTGTAAATGAAGTGATGATCGCGATTTGACCTCAGCCAGATTGAAGCACCAGTACGAGCACACACACAGATAGCAAAGGGGAGCGATGTCTGCTTTCAGGTTTCAGGCTCAGTGTGTGATTCATACAGTGTTTTACATCCTTCTTTACATCCTGCTTTCACTGCACGTTGAGTTATACGACTGCAGAGTAAAGACAGAGCACAACGAGAGCAGATATCAAAGTGAATACGCTGCTAACAGGCAGGAAGTCTGCTGCTGCTGCTGCTGCTGCTTTGGTTCGCTCTGGATTTGATTTGTGTTGCTTTAATAATTAAAACGCCTCTCGAGGGCGGAAATACAACATACTGACATGGCACAGTACGTGGTGGCACATTATTTCATTTTGTTTGTGGTGTTTTTCTTTCTTGT
>NC_084985.1:1647177-1669863 GCF_963691925.1 Scomber scombrus
AATCCTCCAGAAAGCAGCGACTTCGACTTCTTCTGCTCTTCTTTTTCTCGTTAGTGAATTGTCTCTGTTGTCGTTAAATTTCACGTGCTTGTAAAACTAAAATATTCTAAATCATTCATTCACTCTGCAGTTCAACTACTAAACGCTCCAGACTGTGAATGTTTTATCTTTTTATTATATTTATGAATATTATTTATAGATTTTATTCCATATTAAAATCCTGTTGTCCTCGAGTAAAGGAAGGAAGGGAGGACGAAAGAAGGAAGGAAAGGAGGTAGAAGGAAGGAAAGGAGGAAGGGAGGAAGGAAGGAAGGGAGGAAGGAAGAAGGAAGGAAAAGAGGAAGGGAGGAAGGAAGAAGGAAGGAAAGGAGGAAGGAAGGAAGGGAGGAAGGAAAGGAGGGAGGGAGGATGGGAAGGAGGAAGGAAAGGAGGAAGGGAGGAAGGAAAGGAGGGAGGGAGGATGGGAAGGAGGAAGAAGGAAGGAAATGAGGGAGGGAGGGAGGAAGAAGGAAATAAAGGAGGGAGGAAGGAAGGGAGTAAGAAGGAAGGAAAGGAGGAATGAAGGGAGGAAGAAGGAAGGAAAGGAGGGAAGGAAGGAAGGACAGGAGGAAGGGAGAAAGAAGGAAGGAAAGGAGGAAGGAAGGGAGGAAGGAAGAAGGAAGGAAATGAGGGAGGGAGGGAGGGAGGAAGAAGGAAGGAAAGGAGGGAGGAAGGAAGGAAAGGAGGAAGGAAGGAAGGAAGAGGGAAGGAAGGAAGGAAGGAAGGAAGGAAGGAGGAAAGAAGGAACAGTCAAAACAGAATTTGACCCGGGAGGACGACATGAAAGTTTAAACATCCCTGACTTGTCACTATGGAAACAACTCCCATTCTTCATGTGAACCTTCACTACAAATGTGAAGATTTTGAACCATTTTCTTTAAATGTCTCTTTAGAGTCGTCCACTTTCAAGGAAGTGCAGTACTGATTGCTTTAGAGTAGTTTGGCCTCACTGTTGTTACCAAGACTGACATCAGAAAAGTGTGAAGGGTTGAGAGTGCTTCAGATAACGTTGTTGTTGTTGTTGGACGGTCAATAATAAGAACAACAAACTATTGAAAAAACGAAAATTGACGCCACTTCACACACAGCAGCCCTCCTTCCTTCTAACCATTCTCCACAAAAGTACTTTCACTTTTCATGTCAACAACCAAGTTCAACAGTGTGATTGTCTTTGAGGAAAAACTCAGGAAATGTTCTGTGTTTGTAATATTTATGCACGGGAATATTTTAGGAAAGAGATCGTTGAGGTGCAGAAGCTCTGACCCCATTTATTACTGTTTGTAATGAATTTGTTTTATTTTTTTTATTCCTGTGAATTTCCAGTTTATCCACCCTGCACTCAAATTTAACCCTCCTGTTGTCCTCGAGTAAAGGAAGGAAGGTAGGAAGAAGGAAGGAAAGGAGGAAGGAAGGAAGGGAAGGAAGGAGGGAAGGAAGGAAGGAAGGAAGGAAGGAAGAAAAGGAGGGAGGAAGGAAGGGAGGAAAGTAAAGAATGAAGGGAGGAAGGAAAAGAAGGAAGGACGGAGGACAGAAGGAAAGAAGGAAGGTAGGAGGGAGGGAGGAAAGAAGGAAGGGAGGGGAGGAAGGAGGGAAGGAAGGATGGAGGAAAGAAGGAAGGAAGGAAGGAAGGAAGGAGGGAGGGAAGGAGGGAGGAATGAAGGAACGAGGGAGGGAGAAAGGAAAAAAGGAAGGGAGGAAGGTAGGGGTGAGGAAAGAAAGAGAGAAGGAGGGAGGGAGGAAAGAAGGAAGGGAGGGAGGAAGGAGGGAGGGAGGGAAGGAAGGAAGGAAGGAAGGAAGGAAGGAAAGAAGGAAGGAAGGAAGGAAGGAAAGAAGGAAGGAAGGAAGGAAGGTAGGAAGGAGGGAGGGAGGAAGGAAACAAAGAGAGAAGGAGGGAGGAAGGACAGACGGAAGGAAGTAAAGAAGGAACAGTCAAAACAGACGGGGTTTGACCCGGGAGGACGACAGGAAGCCATTATTTACTCGGGTGTTGGAAGGCCTTGGCTGCCGTCTTCCTGCCCACCGGAGCACAAATGTCATCTTGTATTTATGTAAAGAGGTTGCTGAGTGAGTGAAACCACCAACGCTGTTTTTTTGTTCTGAATTTAACCTGAGACACGAAGATAAAACTCCCTTTTATCCCGGCAGAAGGAGCTCTGCAGGCTGATTCTATTCCCCCCTTGGAGACGGTGTAACTTCAGAAAAAAATTGACTAACAGGTTTTTCTTTTCACTTCCCACCTATGAGCTCGCTGTAGTTGACATTCTGTGATATGAGCATGGAAGCGTGGAGTCTGGGGGCCGCGGGTCGGTCGACTGATTCAACCAGACAACACAAAGAGGAGAATGAAAACAACAAATCGCTCCGTCGGGCTGCAGGCCTCCGGTGGCCGGTTTCCTTTGAAAGGCAAAACAAGACGAGAGAATGAGAGACATTAAAATGGGATGTAAATTCAATAAAAGCCGGAAAAATAGAGATGCTGTAAAACTTGTACTTGGGCTTGTGACCAGTTTAAACACACACACACACACACACACACACACACACACACACACACACACACACACACACACACACACACACACACAGGTTTGTGCAGCTATCCTTGTTAGGACCTAACCTGAACCTTAACCAGGACCTAAGAAATTATGTTTTGCCGCTTTGGTCCCCACAAGGTAACACAAATGTGCACACACACAAAAACACACACACACACACACACACACACACACACACACACACACACACACACACACACACACACACAGACACACACCTTAGTGCAGCTATCCTTGTGAGGGCCTTCATTCATTGACTCCATTCATTTTGTACAGTCTAATCCTAACCATGACCTCAGAAATGATGTTTTGCCACTTCGGTCCCTTAAAGGTCCCCACAAAGTAACAAATATGTACACACACACACATGTTTGTGTAGCTATCCTTGTTAGGACCTTGCATTGACAGTTTTTACAGTCTGAACCTTAACCGGAAACCTCAGAAATGACATTTTGTCGAATTAGGACCATGTGGACTGCTGGTCCCCACAAGGTAACGAAAATGTGAACACACACACACACACACACACATGTTTGTGCAGCTATCCTTATTAGGACCTTACATTGACTCCAGTTTGTACAGCCTAACCTGAACCTTAACCAGGAACCACAGAAATTATGATTTGTTCAGCTTTGGTCCCCACAAGGTAAAATAAATGTGCACACACACACACACACACACACACACACACACACACACACACACACACACACACACACACACAGGTACCCACATGTGTAAAGTATGGATTCTTATTCAAATAAGGGGTTTGGCACTTGTGGCCACTTTGGTCCCAATGAGGACTACTGGTCCCCACAAGGTATTATAAATGTACACACACACACACACACACTGTATACATAAACTGCAATTTTCTACCTTTCTGTGCTTCAAATGAAAGCTCAGTTACAGCGTGAACATCTTTCCCAGGAAAAAAAGTCCTATTACATTTTCTAAAAGTAATTTTTTATTTTATTCTACAAATAAAAGTTCAGAGGAACAAGAAACTGGGCTATAAAGAAGTGCATCACCTGCAACCACAATCGAACCGCCGACATTGGGAGTTATAACGAGAGATAATTTTAAAACATTGAGCAGCATTAAAAACAACCTGGAGTTGCAGAGTGAGAGACATTCAGCAGAGATACTTTGTTAAAGTGGCGCCGCGGGGATGTTTGTAAAAACTTGGCTTCTCTCCTCAAACGGCAAAATCCTCCAGATTAAAGCTGAGGGCCAACAAAGGATTTGTTTACTTCTCATTTCTCTGGTGGATCGTCTCTCGCCGCTTCTTCTCTCTCCGTCTCCGAGTCTACATTTTAATTTTTTTCCTTTTTCTTCTTTTAAGAGTCTGTAATGTTTCTGAAGGTTTGACGCTGAGCCGGCGGCTTCAAAAGGCTCACAGAGGTCAGAATGAAGAGGAAAATAAAGTTTCCTCCAATAAATGAACCAAAAACGATTTAATTCCACCCCCAAAGTGAGATGTTTGCCTTTTTTTAACCCTCCTGTTGTCCTCGAGTCAAGGAAGGAAGGAAGGAAGAAGGAAGGGAGGGAGGGAGGAAGGAAGGATGGAAGAAAGGAAGAAGGAAGGAAAAGAGGGAGGAAGGAAGGAAGGGAGAAAGAAAGAAGGAAGGAAAGGAGGGAGGAAAGAAGGAAAGAAGGAATGGAGGGAGGAAGGAAGGAGGGAAAGAAGGAGGAAGAAAGAAGGAATGAAAGAAGGGAGGAAAGAAGGAAAGGAAGGGAGGAAGAAAGAAAGAAGGAAAGGAAGAAGGAAGGAAAGGAGGGAGGAAGGAAGGAGGGAAGGAAAGAAGGAGGGAAGGAGGGAAGGGAGGGAGGAAGGAAGGAGGGAAGGGAGTAAGAAGGAAGGAAAGAAGGAAAGGAAGGGAGGAAGGAAGAAGGAAGGAAAGGAGGGAGGAAGGAAGGAGGGAAGGAAGGAGGAACGAAGGATGGAAGGGAGTAAGAAGGAAGGAAAGGAGGAAGGAAGGGAGTAAGAAGGAAGGAAAGAAGGAAAGGAAGGGAGGAAGGAAGGAAGGGAGGAAGAAAGAAGGAAGGAAAGGAGGGAGGAAAGAAGGAAAGAAGGAAAGGAAGGGAGGAATGAAAGAAGGGAGGAAATAAGGAAAGAAGTATGGAAGGAGGAAGGAGCAAAGAAAGAGAGAAGGAGGGAGGAAGGACAGATGGAAGGAAAGGAGGAACAGTCCAAACAGACGGGGTCACTTTGACCCGGGAGGACGACAGGAAGTTAATATAATGTGACATTTTCACCTGCTACCCTCCCAGCTTCCCCTTGGTGACAAACCTCCACTTAAAGTCTGTTATTTAATGATGAACAGAAGCTAACGACTCGCTCCACAATGACTGAGAGCGGCGGCTGGAATAATTCATGGAGGTTTTTAGCTGCAGCTGAAGGACACCGATGCTGCTAAATTGTTAAAATCCCTCAATTCAATATTTATGGAGCACGACTCGACTTTTTAATCTCGCCCGAGGAGAAGGTATCTGCATGCTGATGTCACTTAAAGATTTATTTCATGCTCTGCTGATTTTTAACACTGTAAGTCTCCAGTTTTACATTAATAATAACACGAGAGCAGCTAATGCGACAAATTCTCACACTGAGATCAATTCAGACTATTATTCGTGCTTTATTCAGTAATAATCACCCAGAGCAACATCCTTGTGTTTTTAATTGATTCTCTCTGATTTGTTTTTCCTTCTGCTGCATTTTATCAGCTCAGATTAGGAAGGAAGGAAGGAAGGAAGGAAGGAGGGAGGGAGGGAGGAAGGAAAGAAAAGAGAGAAGGGGGTAGAAAGGACAGACGGAAGGAAGGAAAGAAGGAAGGTGGAAGGAAGGAAGGAAGGAAGGAAGGAAGGAAGGAAAGAAGGAAGTTGGAAGGAAGGAAGGAAGGAAGGAAGGAGGTAGGAAGGAAAGAAAGAGAGAAGGAGGGAGGAAAGACAGACGGAAGGAAGGAAAGAAGGAAGGGAGGAAGGTAGGGGGAGGAAAGAAAGAGAGAAGGAGGGAGGAAGGACAGACGGAAGGAAGGAAAGGAGGGAGGAAGAAGGGAAGGAAGGAAGGGAGGAAGGAAAGATGGAAGGAAGGAAGGAAGGAAAAAAGGAGGGAGGGAGGAAGGAAGGAAGGAAAGGAAGGAGGAAGGAGGGAAGGAAGGAAGGAAGGAAAGGAGGAGGGAGGAAGGAAGAAAGGGAGGAAGGAAGGAACAGTCAAAACAGACGGGGTCAATTTGACCCGGGATGACGATACAAAGGTTAAGTAGAAAGGCTAAATATTTGGTTGCTTCAGCTTCTCAAATTTGAATATTTTAAGCTTTTCATTGTCTTATTTAACAGTAAACTGAACATCTTTTTCATAATTTTTCACTATTTCTTCACATTTCTTTGCACAGCAATTAATCAGTTAATTGAGCATATAACTGGCAGATGGATTAATAATGAAAATAATAACGACTTTCAGCCCTGACAGCAACATAAACACCTGTTTGGGAACCAATAAGCTACAGGTAGGTCCTCCAGCTGACATTTGTCCACATATATTTTAATCTGCCTTCTGATAACACTGATAAATGTGATTAACTCCTGTTCCCCTGAGCACTAACAGGCAGTTTGACTCAGATTTATCGCCCTGTGAGTCACCGTGGCGACGCGGTCGGAGACCCGAGACGCACGAACACAAACTTCCTTGATTGCAGTCGTTGTCTTTAATGTCATCTGGGTCGTATCTCAGTGTGAATCCGCTCATTAAAAAGGTTTGTGATTGACAATTAAAGCTGAGTCGCTGTTGTTTTGTCAAGTGTTTTGTGTGCTCATGTGAAGTGCTGCCTTTAATTAGGGTATGTGTGGGGGGAGGGGGAGGGGGGCTGTTTCCATGGTTACTAAAACACTTGAATTGTCTGAGGACACAATTTAAACAGATGTTCAAGTAGACACAAGATGGTAGTTTATGTTTTTGTTACTATAGCAACTAAATATTAAAAATATGAGTAGTGCAGTTTTGTGATTAACAAACTGAAGCCTGAGTGTTGTTGATGGAATAAAATGATTTTCAACAAAATGTCACGCAACTTTTTAATTTCTGTTGAGCGACCGACTATAAATGAGACCTCGGTTATGAACAGTAACGTTTTTACCATAAACTGTATATAAGAAATGGACGTAACATCCGTGACGTCACCCATTGGTTTGTGGACTGTATCGGATCTGAGCAGCGCCATCTTGGAAATTTCAGGTGCACGGATTCTACTTATATGGGCATCAGGAGGAGCATGAGGCGCCCTCCTGAACCTGTGAACCAATCAACCTGTCAATCACCACGTAGCCACGCCCTAATGCATACCCTGCTTTATCGTCAAACCAGGCGGGGAGCTCCGGTACTCTGAAATGAGGCCAACACGGAAGTAACTTAAAACTGCATTCTACAAAAACGCCACCAGGGGGCGACCGTTTTGGTGTCAAAAGGACTTCCGTCTCTATACAAGTCAATGGAGAATTCACCAACTTCTCACTTGATTTCTAACCTCAGTAAACGTTTTCAAAATGTGTTTATGGTCTCAATCGCTAGTTTAAAGCCTTCTTCAATGCAGTATGATGTTCATTTGGGAAATTTTGGCCTCCCTGATTTTTACCCAATATTAAGTGTACCTGATAAAAGGTTAAGAATATATTTATATGGAGTTCTGTAAATCAAATGGCAGCTACTACATCGTGATGTTGAAGTACCTTAAAGTGCCATTAACAGCTGCTAAATGCAATCATTTTTCAGTGATTATGGTCATTATGGTCTTAATCTATAAACTCAGGTTCTCTAATAAAGTGTGCTGGTGGAAACACATCCTGCTACCTCCAACCAAAGCTAACGCTATCTTACTAGTAAGACTAAATAAGCCGTCTGGACAACAAACAAAATAAAAATGTCAACTTTTTAATTTCTGTAGAGAGACACTTATGAGAAGTTTAAAGCAACCGGCCATAAATCAGCTTTTATACTCATTCTGTAAGATGTAAAGAGTGACCTTTCAAGTGAGACCTCGGTTATGAACAGTAACATTTTCACCCAATAATAAGTGTACCTGATAAAAGGTTAAGAGTATATTAATATCTAGTTCTGTAAATCAAATGGCAGCTATTACAAAATGAGACTGAAGTACCTTAAAGGGCCATTTACAGCTGCTAAATGCTCCAAATGACTTTCATTCAAAAAGCCTCAACTCCTCTCTGGAAATACAGAGTTGATCAATGTTCTCAATGAGTCCTTCTGGTCTTAAACTCTAAATTCAGACCCTTTAATAAGTGTGCAGGTAGCGATTTAGGATATTACTGCTCCATTAATAAGATTTGAACACTTACAGTAGCTTTGATGTCTGCTGTGATTGACAGTTGGCTCCGGGACTCAAACTGAGACTATTGTCGCAATATTTCACTGAATTTAATGTTATTCCATTTCAACACCTGCTCTGTTAGCACAATTTCACAAAAGTAAGTAATGTGAGCCCAAGTGTGCAGCACTCAGTGGCTGTGTTCGAAACCGCATACTTTCCTACTACTCGTACTAACTCTGACGTCATTTGAAGTATGTAGTGTGAGTATGCATCAGGAGCTGACTACTCATACTCACATTACCCAAGATGCAACGTAACTTCTGAAAAAAACCCAAAATACAAACGTCACAGATCATCACGTTAGCTACAGCGAGGGTATGTTCGCTTCCTGTTTTCAAAATAAAAGCACCAATTCTATCGTTATGGTTTCCTTAATAATAAAAAGTAACGGGTGTTTTATTCTGTGAAAATGACAGGAAATGCGTTACTCGCTACGGCTAACTTGAGTGGCTCCGAATTCGCAGGAAAAAAAACTTTAAACAGGTGTTATTTGGACAGATTAGCCTCACATTGTGGATCTAAAGGGAAACTTTACTTTCCCGCCTAAAAAGGTTAGAAATGTCAATAAAGTGGTTTATTTACAGAGTTAGCGCTAAAATGAAATCAGCTGATTTCAGCTCGGGTAGGAACGAAAGGCATTGTGGGTAATCGTGTAGTTTACTACAGTGTAAACGGTCTGCTTACTATCTGGTCCTTTAGTGTGTAGTATGGAAGTATGTAGTATAGAAGTATGTAGTATGTAGTATAGAAGTATGTAGTATAGAAGTATGTAGTATAGAAGTATGTAGTTTGCGGTTTCGAACACAGCCAGTGTTCCCGGTAAGATAGTATTAGCTTTGGTCCGAGGTAGCAGGACGTGTTTCCAGAGCATCGCACTCCTTATCTGGAAGCTCCTGGCTCCAAACAGAAAAGATGGCACCAACCAGAAGCTGCAACGCTGGGCTTCAAACCTGCTCCGATGAAACCAGCTCACTAAGTCATCTTTAGATGTTAAAGTTCTGCTACTGGTCTACAAATCACTGACTGGTTCAGGTCCAGAATACATTAATGACATGTTAGTAGAATATAAACCCAGTAGAGCTCTGAGATCTACTGACTCAGGTCAGATAGTGGAGCCCAGAGTTCAGACTAAACATGGTAACCCCGTCTGTTTTGACTGTTCCTTCCTTCCTTCCTTCCGTCCTTCCTTCCTTCCTTCCTCTTTTTCTTTCTCCCTCCCTCCTTCCTTCTTCCTCCCTTCCTTCCTTCCTTTCCTCCCTTCCTTCTTTTCTTGCCTCCCTTCATTCCTCCCGTCCTTTCTTCCTTCCTTTCCTTCCTTCTTCCTCCCTTCTTCCCCCCTTCCATCCTTCCTTTCCTTTCCTTCGTCCCTTCCTCCCTTCTTCCCTCCATCCTTTCCTTCCTTCTTCCTCCCTTCCTCCTTTCCTCCCTCCCTTCCTTCCTTTCTTTCCTCCCTTCCTTCCTTATTTCCTTTCCTTCCTCCCTTCCTTCTTTTCTTTCTTCCTTTCCTTCCTCCCTTCCTCCTTCTCTCTTTTGTTCCTCCCCCTACCTTCCTCCTTTCCTCTGTCCTTCTTTCCTCCCTTCTTTCTTTCCTCCCTCCCTTCCTCCCTCCCATCCTCCCTTCCTTGACTCGAGGACAACAGGAGGATTAAACAAAGCTTTAAGTAAAAAAACCAATGTTGAAAATACTCAATGCCACCTGCTTCCTAACACAGTCTCACTTTCCTTCCTTCCTTCCTTCCTTCCTTCCTTCCTTCCTTCCTCCCTTCTTTCTTTTCTTTCTTCCCTTCCTCCCTCCTTTCCTTCCTCCCTTCCTTCCTTAAATTTCCCCAATAGGATCAATAAAATTTACATCTATCTATCCTTCTTGCTCCCTCCTTTCCTCCCTCCCTCCTTTCCTCCCTTCCTTCCTTCCTCCCATCCTCCCTTCCTTGACTCGAGGACAACAGGAGGGTTAAACAAAGTTTTAAGTAAGTTAGTCTTTAGTCACAGCTCTGGATCACAATGCCTCCTGCTTCCTAACACAGTCTCACAGTAAACTGGACAGATGGATGTAAAAACCCTCAGCAGGAAGTACACTCCAAACTCTGAGCCAGATTTCAGCGGCCGAGCAGAAACTCTGGGTGAAGTTTGGTTATCTGCCACGGCGGCTGTTAAATCTGCTGTACAGTTCCCACCGCGGGACAGTCTGTACCAACGTTTGACTGCTGGCACTTTCCATCTTCCACAACCTCAAAAAAACACTTCACACAGCGTTGCCTTTTATTTTCCCGGGGACTGAATGGTGAACCTTGAAACTGTGGCTCTGGCTGTGTGTGTTGGAGGGGAACTAAATGAGATTTTTCCGCCACCTGAAGAGACAGAAGCAGTTAAAAGGGAAATGTGGCACACCTGAATACAGACGAATCACATGTCTGCCTGGATTTAAGCAAACAGACTGTTGGTTGTTGGAAGAGAAATGTTTTATGGGAGCTTAATTTTCCCTTTTTGTGGAGACTTACTGACATATTTGATACAATATTTGATCCAGTAAATGTTTACACAAATCTGCTTTGAGCAAAACATTAGAAGATTATTGGGTTCAGCAGCCAAGATGCCACCTAAATGCTCTAAAGCGTGTCTAAACACTACACGCCTGTTACACCAGATAAAAGCAAGGGCACAAAAATATGGAAAACTTGTATCTGGAAAAAACAGGAACATAATATAATATGATTAGACATTTGCTTGCACATTGAGAAAAAATGTATAAGTGGAAAACAGCTCTGTGTCACAAAGCCAACGTGTCACACAATGTTACTTCTGGTAAGATAATAATAATTGTTAGGAGATTCTCCATCATTGGGATGCACTGGGTCATAGCAAGGCCACACCAAATGTTGAGTTTAGACACTGTCTCCCCTTGAGATAGTGGTAAGCAGTGAGTCTGCTCCTTTTGGGGAAAACAGGAGGCGTTCTGATAGTGTTGCTATAGCAGCCGAGGTCAGATATGTTGATGTATGAACGGGATAAAAGGAAAATGGAGTCAGAGGTTTGATATCGTGTTGGATGGAGGACAAAGGTCCTGAGTGAGGTCTAAGCGATGTTTTGTCTATAGACCAGTAGACTAAATTCCGTATATTGTAGATGTTTTGGATCTGCCCATATTGGTGCATGGCTCAACCTGTGTTATTATCTGTGTGGTTTAAAGTCTATCTGTGTGGTTTAAAGTCTACCTGTGAGGTTTAAAGTCTATATGTGTGGTTTAAAGTCTATATGTGTGGTTTGAAGTCTATCTGTGAGGTTTAAAGTCTATAAGTGTGGTTTAAAGTCTATATGTGTGGTTTGAAGTCTATATGTGAGGTTTAAAGTCTATATGTGAGGTTTGAAGTCTATATGTGTGGTTTAAAGTCTATATGTGAGGTTTAAAGTCTATATGTGTGGTTTAAAGTCTATAAGTGTGGTTTAAAGTCTATCTGTGTGGTTTAAAGTCTATATGTGAGGTTTGAAGTCTATCTGTGTGGTTTAAAGTCTATAAGTGAGGTTTAAAGTCTGTATGTGTGGTTTAAAGTCTATCTGTGAGGTTTAAAGTCTATATGTGTGGTTTAAAGTCTATATGTGAGGTTTAAAGTCTATATGTGAGGTTTAAAGTCTATATGTGGGGTTTAAAGTCTATATGTGTGGTTTAAAGTCTATAAGTGTGGTTTAAAGTCTATCTGTGTGGTTTAAAGTCTACCTGTGTGGTTTAAAGTCTATCTGTGTGGTTTAAAGTCTATAAGTGTGGTTTAAAGTCTATCTGTGTGGTTTAAAGTCTACCTGTGTGGTTTAAAGTCTATCTGTGTGGTTTAAAGTCTATATGTGTGGTTTAAAGACCCGGAGGACAGAAACTTCAGATTTTAAGGGAGCATCAGAACATAACGTGTACTGATCATTCGCTCATTTCTCCTTCATCAAGTAAATAAACCTTTTCAACACAAGACATCCTGGACTCCTGTCTACTCTCTCCACTGACGTATGAGCTGCATCATTAAACATCTCTAACAATAATGATAATGATGATTGGTATCTAATAAAGTAATCAGTTGGTATTAGGGCTCGGTGATATGGGCAGATCAAAATATCACAATGTTTTTGACCAAATACCTCGATATCGATATGTTGATAATATTGTAGGGATGACTATCGGAACTTTCATAAAATATTTACGCAACAACTTGGCATTGAATTTGTTTGGGATGTTCTTATTATGACAACTTGACTCCTTCATGATATGTTAATGACAAATCAAAATGCTACCACTTTACTTGAGGTGTCATAATGTCATAATGATGTCATGAGAGTCAGTTTTGGGTTTCCTGTCAAACATCTATGACCAAGTGCTAGAATTGGTCTGTAACCTTGCACATCTAACTATAATAACCATTATATCAACTTGCCATAAACACAAAAATAAGGTGCATATTTCGTTAATGTCAAGTTGTCATGACAAAGACATTTTCTGGTAATGTCACTTTGATTAATGTCAACTTGTCATTACAAAAACCGAATGACACTTAATGACAGTCATTAATGTTTATGACACGTTCATGATTGTGTCATGTAAAAGTTATGACGATACCTTTAAGTAAAGTGTTACCGAAGAGACACTTATTCCATTTGACGATATTCAAAATCTATAGATGACATCTATAAAATATCACGATATCGATATAATATAGACTTATTGCTCAGACATAGTTGGTATCAGTATCATTTTAAAGGGTACTTGGACTGGTATTGGTATCATGATTTTTTAAATGATACCCAGCCTTAATTACGAGGCCTATTTATAGTGTTAAGACTCGTTTCCTGTTGTTCATCTATATAATAAACTCTTTATTATGTAGTAACATCTTCTTGTGTGCTGTCTGTCTGCTCATTTCTTAGCTGATGATTCTTGTAAAAGGTGCTATTAACAATGATGCTTCTAACATAACAGACCCGAACCTCGGATCAAACTGTTGGCTGTAGAGTTGCATTGTGGGTAATGTAGGCACCAGGTTTTGACAAGGAGAATGGGAGAATGTGTCTTTTTTTAACCCTCTTGTTGTCCTCGAGTCAAGGAAGGAAGGGAGGAAGAAGGAAGGGAGGGAGGAAGGAAGGAAGGATGGAAGGGAGGAAGAAGGAAGGAAGGGAGGAAGAAGGAAGGAAAGGAGGGAGGAAGGAAGGAAGGAAGGAAAGGAGGGAGGGAGAAAGGAAGGAGGGAAGAAGGAAGGAAAGGAGGGAGGAAGAAGGAAGGAAAGGAGGGAAGGGAGGAAGGGAGGAAAGAAGGAAGGAGAGAGGGAGGTAGAAAGGAAAAGAGGAAGGGGGTAAGGAAGGAAAGAAGGACAGAGGAAAGAAGGAAGGTAATGGCGAGGAAAGAAAGACGATAAGGAGGGAGGGAGGAAAGAAGGAAGGGAGGAAGGAAAGAAGGAAGGAAGGAAAGAAGGAAGGAAGGAGGGATGTAAAGAAGGAGGGAGGGAGGGAGGAAGGAAGGACAGAAGGAGAGAAGGAGGGAGGGAGGACAGACGGAAGGAAGGAAGGAAGGGAGGAAAGAAGGAACAGTCAAAACAGACGGGGTCAATTTGACCCCGGATGACGACACAAAGGTTAAAACATAATTTTTTTTTTTTTGCTTTTATTATATCAACAGTGTAGAAATCCCAAGCTGTTTCTCTGCATGTCTGTGATCAGTGATGTTTTGTATAACTGCATCATGTAAAGATTAATGTATAATGTTGTATTATTGTACTAATATTTGCTCTGCATGGTTTGTTTATACTGTCTTGGTATCTTAGTTTCATCTTTACAGCATCATGTCGTCTTCTTTCTGTGTCATCATTCAGCATCACTTCGCTGGTTTCATCTCTGCAACAGACTGCAGCTGAGAACGAGCCAGCTGGCCGACGCCGACATGTTTGAACGTTAGAAATGTTAATTAATGTGTTTTATCCGACTAGATAAATAAATGTAACGAGCACTAAAATTAACCTGCGAATGAGAAATGACTACAAAGTGTTTGTCTCATCATTTGGCCGTGATGCAGACTGAATAATAATAGGAAATACTCCTTCTCCTTTATCAGCTGCAAGGAGGGAGCTGAACCTTTAATTCCAACATCTTTCATTGGAGTTAATCTTCCTCGGCGGGACGGGAAGCAAAGAGGAGCTCGGGCCTCGCTGGGAATCATGAAGGAGACGCTCCCTGATCCAGTTTCTACTGAGTTTATTTGCTCTTACAAATGATCTGACAAGAGATGGAAACAAAAACGAGGAGGGAAGAAGAAGAAGAAGAAGGGGAAGAAGGAGAAAGGGAAGAAGAAGAAGGAGAAGAAGACGAAGGAGAAGAAGAAGAAGAAGGAGAAGAAGAAGAAGGAGGAGAAGAAGGAAAAGGAGAAGAAGGAGGAGAAGAAGGAAAAGAAGAAGAGGAGAAGAAGAAGATGAAGATGAAGAAGAAGGAGAAGAAGAAGAAGGAGAAGGAGAAGAAGAAGAAGAAGAAGAGGAGAAGAAGGAGAAGAAGAAGAAGACGAAGAAGGAGAAGAAGAAGAAGGAGAAGAAGAAGAAGAAGAAGAAGAAGAAGAAGAAGAAGAAGAAGAAGAAGAAGAAGACGAAGAAGAAGAAGAAGAAGAAGAAGAAGAAGAAGAAGACTAAGAAGAAGAGGAGAAGAAGGAGAAGGAGAAGAAGAAGAAGAAGAGGAGAAGGAGAAAGAGAAGAGGGAGAAGAAGAAGAGAAGAAGGAGAAGAAGAAGACAAAGAAGAAGAATAAGTAGAAGAAGGAGAAGAAGAAGTAGAAGGAGAAGAAGAAGAGAAAGAAGAAGAAGAAGAGGAGAAGAAGGAGAAGGAGAAGAAGAAGAAGAGGAGAAGAAGGAGAAGGAGAAGAAGAAGAGGAGAAGGAGAAAGAGAAGAAGGAGAAGAAGAAGAGGAGAAGAAGGAGAAGAAGAAGACAAAGAAGAAGAATAAGTAGAAGGAGAAGAAGAAGAAGAGAAAGAAGAAGAAGAAGAAGAAGAAGAAGAAGAAGAAGAAGAAGAAGAAGAAGAAGAAGAAGAAGAAGAAGAAGAAGAAGAAGCAGAAGGAGGAGAAGGAGAAATGGGAACACTGAGCTAGTGAGCGGAGCAGCGGAGACAAAGCTGAACCCTCGAGGGGCTCGTAAAAAGAAAACAAACAAAGCAAAGAGAGATAATGTGAGAGAGGAATCAAGATGGCAAACAAGACAGCAGCGGGAAGTGAGAGGAGACACAAAACCCGACAAGGAAACACCAGGAGAGAGTTAGAAAAAAACTGGCAAAAGACGGAGGAGTGAGGAGAGAGAGAGAGAGCTGTATCAGAAGTAGAGGTGATACAGAGGGAGTTTTTATCTGCTAACAGCTGAGAGAAGACAGAGCGTGCGTGTTTCTTTTTTAGGGATTCAGGGTAAATAATGACACTTTTAAAAAGGAGCGAGTTTTACTGAGCTTCAGATAAAATGGTTTTCAGATTGTCTAACAGCATGTGAAGCTGCTCTACTCTCAGCTTTCAGACTTCAAGAGGCTCCGACTGACAGTGACTCATGTGAGAAACTGAGTTCAAGAGCAACAAATACCGTCAGAGGATGCTAAGAAACCAAAATAAACCAGCAGAGAAACTCAACTCTGCACACAGCAGTCAGACTGTTCAATCAATCGAGTGTCTTTAAACATTTGAACATGTTTAAATCAGAGTCTGAGCTCCACTGACTGTTTTAACAATGTTGTTACATTATGTAAACACTATTTTTTTCAATCTGGTTTTATGTTCATGTGAAAAGTTTCTATTTTATGTTCTCTCTGTTGTTAAAGTTTTCCATTTCCTCTACTGCAAGCATGAATTAATAAAATCTAATCAAAAGAAGCCTGAAGTCAGGAAGTCTTGTTTCAAGTCATAAATAATGAGCAGAAAAAGTCTCAACTCAAGTGTCAAGACATTGATCAACAAGTCCTGAGTCAAGACCAATAAGTACTGATCAATGCCCCTGCTAAATAAATCCTAAATTAAAACACCAATTATGTATATAACAGCATGTGACAACCAACCCTGAAGAGAAAATGATAAACATCCCCAACTGGACGTTTCTGCTATCAGCAAAGCTAACAAGAAAAGTAGCTAAGAAAAACCAACACTATTGTCCAAACTATCGCTCTCTCTTCATACTTTCTAATGATAATGATTTTTTATTATAAAGTCTTTGTGTAAAAGAAGAGAAACACTAAAAAGCTGATATTTACATTTGAACATAAACGTCCATTAACCTCAATGTCAAAGGTCTCGTTAGTAACATCTGACTATTCTGACATTTTCAGTACCAACACTTTTTTTACAGCGCCCTCTAGGGACCAAATATCTAATAAATGACAACCAGCCCCATTCTCCTGAAACCCAGAACAGTCCAGTAACTTCCTGGTCACATTGCGGACACTCACCCATGCGGACGGCAGAGAGCGTGTTGGCCTGGCAGAAGGAGAGCGGTGCCATGGTCAGCAGCAGGACGGCGACGTTAATCGACAGCAGCAGTGCTGGCAGAGCCGGCATCTTCCACTGCTCCTCATGGAGAATGGTCTGCTGGCTGCCTGTACCGCCACCTGCAGGACAGAAACAGTCATTACACTTTAAAAAAAAATCACTTATCGTATCATAGTGGACAGAATCACGTCGTATGTAGAAGTGTTCCTCAGATAATATCACAACACTGCTGAATTAAAAAGCTGCCACACAAAACATTAACCTTCCTGTCGTCCTCCCGGGTCAAAGTGACCCCGTCTGTTTTGACTGTTTCTTCTTTCCTCCCTTCCTTCCTTCCCTCTGTCCTCCCTCCCTCCTTCTCTCTTTCCTCCCTTCCTTCTTACCGTCCATCCCCCTTTCTTCCTTCCTTCTGTCCTTCCTCCCTCCATCCTCCCTTCCTTCTTTCCTCTGTCCTTTTTTCCTTCCTTCCTCTTTTCCTTTGTCCCTCCCTCTTTCCTTTTTTCCTCCCTCCATCCTACCTTCCTTCCTTCCTTCTTTCCTCCTTCATTCCTTCCTCCTCCCTTCCTCCCTTCTTTCCTCTGTCCTTCTTTCCTTCCTTCCTCCTTTCCTTCCTTCTTCCTCCCTCCCTTCCTTCCTTCCTTCTTTCTTCCCTCCCTCCTTTCCTTCCTTCTTCCTCCTTTCCGCCCTCCTTTCCTTCCTTCCTTCCTTCCCTCCTTTTCTTCCTTCCTTCCTTCCGTCCTCCCTCCTTTCCTTCCTTCCCTCCTTTTATTCCTTCCTTCCTTCCTTCCTTCCTTCCTTCCTTCCTTCTTCCTCCCTCCCTCCTTTCATCCCTTCCTTCCTTTCCTTCCTTCTTCCTTCCTCCCTCCCTTCCTTCCTTCCTTCCTGCCTTCCTTCCTTCCTTCCTTCCTGCCTTCCTTCCTTCCTTCCTTCCTTCCTCCCTTCCTCCCTCCCTTCCTTCCTTGACTCGAGGACAACAGGAGGGTTAAACATACAGATCTCTCAGCTGGACATCACTACACATGTTACATAAACACACAGCGGGGTATAAACTCGACTCTAATGCTCTTTATGAGCTCCTCAGCTTGCTATCATGTCATTTTATTAGACAGAAACAGCAACATGATCATCCATGAAGGGTTGAAATGAAATCTGGCTGGTTCGTCCACATCCAGTAAATTAGATTTATTAGCACATAAACTCTCCGATGATGCACGCTGTCAGAAATAGACTCACCAGGAATAAGATGCATGATATACAGATAATAAAGAGTGAGTTTGAAAATGCATCTTTTCTACATTATCCACATTAAACCTGTTACAGCTGAAAACTTAAACTTAACTACTGCTTTTTTCTTTCTTTCTTTTTTTTACATTAAATGACACTTATGGCGCTTTTCCACGACACAGTTCCAGCACGACTCGCCTCGACTCGATACGCTTCCAGGAACCTTTTCCATTATAAAAAAGTACCTACTCAACGTGAGCGGGGTCGTCATAGCACGGCTCTGCGAAACTGTCGTGACTTCGACTTTTGAAAGAGAGAGAGAGAGACAGAGAGAGTTCAGCTGAAATAATAAGAGAAAAAGAGAAAAAGAGAAAAGCAAAAGTAGAGAGACAAAATGAGGAGGAGGGTAAAAGATGTGAGAGGAGACAGAGAGAAACCAGACAGAGGAGAGCGAGAGAGAAAAAAGGAGAAAGCTTGACAGAAAATATTAGAGAACAAAAAGTGTGAGAGATCAAGAGGCTATCACATGTTGCAGAGAGAAAGATTAAAATGGCCGAGCGAGCGAGCATGACGAAACCAGTCCAAATCTTCAAAGTAGATTAAAGCGACTGAAGCGAGATCTTTTTCATTAGCAGATGTGTGTATGTGTGTGTGTGTGTGTGTGTGTGTGTGTGTGTGTGTGTGTGTGTGTGTGTGTGTGTGTGTGTGTGTGTTTGTTACCTCACTGGGACCTTTTCCAGTATAAACTTGTCTTGCATTGAAATTATGTTGGGACCAGTAGTCCTCATGGGGAGGCATGACGACTACTGGTCCCAACATAATTTCCAGGGTCCTGGTTAAGGTTTGGATCTGACCGTCTATGTGTGTGCGTGTGTGTGTGTGTGTGTGTGTGTGTGTGTGTGTGTGTGTGTGTGTGTGTGTGTGTGTGTGTGTGTGTGTGTGTATGTGCGTGAATGTGTTTTTGTTACCTCACTGGGACCGTTTTCATGATAAATTTGTCTTGTGTTGTATTAGAGACCAGTAGTCGTCATGGGAACCAAACCTAGTCCTAATGCTGAAAAACGTCATTCCTGAGGTTCTGGTTACGGTTTGGGTTTGAGTGTCCACAATGAATGGAAGTCAATGCAAGGTCCTCACAAAGATAGCTGTACAAACTTGTGTGTGTGTGTTTTTGTCAGGACCAGTAGTCGTCATGGGGACCAAAATCAGTTAGGCCCTGGTTAGGGTTTGGTTAATGCAAGGTCCTCACAAAGATAGCTGTGCAAACCTGTGTGAGTGTGTGAATGTGTTTGTGTTACTTCATGGGGACCAATAGTTGTCATGGGGACTAAACTCGGTCATAATGAGGCTAAATGTAATTTTGGAGGTTCTGGTCAAGGTTTGGATCAGAACGTCAATGCAAGGTCCTCACAAAGATAGCTGTGCAAACTTTTGTGTATGGTTTTGTTACCTTACTGGGACATTTTCCAGGATAAACTTGTATTGTATTATTGAGACCAGTAATCTCCATGGAGACCAAACTCAGCCCTAATGAGGCTAAATGTCATTTATAAGGTCCTGTTTAAGGTTCAGTCAATGCAGTGTCCTCACAATGATAGCTGTGCAAACTTGTGTGTATGTGTCAAAGTGTTTTTGTTACTTCATGGGGACCAAACTCTGTCATAATGAGGTTAAACGTAATTTTGGAGGTTCTGGTTAAGGTTTGGATCAGAATGTTCACAATGAATGGAAGTCAATGCAAGGTCCTCACAATGATAGCTGTGCAAACTTGTGTGTGTGTGTGTGTGTGTGTGTGTGTGTGTGTGTGTGTGTGAACGTGTTTTTGTTACTTCATGGGGACCAAACTCAGTCATAATGAGGCTAAAGTAATTCTGGAGGTTCTGGTTAAGGTTTGGATCAGAATGTTCACAATGAATGGAAGTCAATGCAAGGTCCTCACAATGATAGCTGTGCAAACTTGTGTGTATGTGTGTGTGTGAACGTGTTTTTTTTACTTCATGGGGACCAAACTCAGTCATAATGAGGTTAAACGTAATTTTGGAGGTTCTGGTTAAGGTTTGGATCAGAATGTTCACAATGAATGGAAGTCAATGCAAGGTCCTCACAATGATAGCTGTACAAACTCGTGTGTGTGTGTGTGTGAGTGTTTATGTGTGTTTTGCATCTTGAAGCAACACCCGTCAAACATCTAACGCTTTCTTCATCTCTTTGCGAATGGGTCGAGTTATATTTCTCTCATCATCCTCCTTTAAAAAAAACAAAAAACAACCACGCTCGGGTTTCTCTTCCCCGCCCCTCGCTAAGTGTTTTTATCTCCGCCCCGCCGATGAGACGTCCTGCATGAATTTAAATGAGTTTTTCTCCCAAATGGAATTTTAAATTGGCGAGACGGCGGAGAGATGAAGAGCAGATACTGTCTGTTATTACGTGATGATGATGATAAATGACTGATCATTATTACAAATACTGATTATTATCTGTTGCCCTCGAATGAGCAGCGAGTCAGAACTGCAGAAATAATGTCATCGCTGTCTCACTTCCTCCTCCTCGGACAGGAAGTAGAAACTATGGAGACCTGCAGACACGCTGATAACAAACTGATTCAAATTGACCCCGTCTGTTTTGACTGTTCCTTCCTTCCTTCCTTCCTTCCGTCTGTCCTCCCTCTCTCCTTCTTTCCTTCCTTCCTCCCTTCCTCTTTTCCTTCCGCCCCCCCTCTTTCCTTTTTTCCTCCCTCCCTCCCTCCACCCTACCTTCCTTCCTTCATTCTTTCCTCCATCCTTCTTTCCTCCCTCCCTTCCATCTTTCCTCCCTCCTTCTCTCTTTCCTTCCTCCCTCCCTCCTTACTTCCTTTCTTCCTTCCTTCCTCCCTCCCTCCTTCCTTCTTTCCTTCCTTCCTCCCTTCCTCTTTTCCTTCCGCCCCCCCTCTTTCCTTTTTTCCTCCCTCCCTCCCTCCCTCCATCCTACCTTCCTTCCTTCATTCTTTCCTCCATCCTTCTTTCCTCCATCCCTTCCATCTTTCCTCCCTCCTTCTCTCTTTCCTTCCTCCCTCCCTCCTTTCTTCCTTTCTTCCTTCCTTCCTCCCTCCCTCCTTCTTTCCTTCTGTCCTTCCTTCCTTTATTCCTTCCTTCCTTCCTCTCTCCCTTCTTTCCTCTGTCCTTGTTTCCTTCCTTCCTCCCTTCCTCTTTTCCTTCCTCCCTCCGTCCAACTTCCTTCCTTCTTTCCTCCCTCCCTTCCTCCCATCTTTCCTCTGTCCTTCTTTCTTTCCTTCCTCTTTTCCTTTCTCCCTCCCTCCCTCCTTCCTTCTTTCCTTCCTTCCTTTCTTCCTTCCTTCCTTCCTTCCTTCCTTCTTCCTTCCTTCCTCCTTTCCTTCCTCCTTCATCAGTCTGATAACTGAGAGAGAAACTAGGGATGAACAAAATCTAAAGTTTTATTTGCATTTTTTATTCACTTTTATTCTCATAAAGTTTTCAAAGCTGCTCTCGAATATCATTTTTTAATCCTTTAGAAGAAGAAAAAAGCCTCAACTCAGCCTCCAAAACATCTTGTTTACCACCAATCACGTCGACAAAGTGAATGAATTAAACTGACAGGGAGAGAAAAAAGAGACGCAGAGCAACAGATACAATTAGACAGAAAGAAAAACTCGAGACAGGAAATGAGAAACGTCTGCAGGCAGAAACAAACACATGATGATAACAATTAATGAGGAAGTGGTTTCATGTCAGCTGATTCTGACCGAGGCGGCTCCGAGGCTAATCACAGCCGCGACTCTATTAACCCTCCTGTTGTCCTCGAGTCAAGGAAGGAAGGGAGGAAGAAGGAAGGAAAGGAGGGAGGATGGAAGGGAGGAAGAAGGAAGGAAAGAAGGAAGGGAGGAAGGCAAGGAAGGAAGGAAGGGAGGACGGAGGAAAGAAAAAAGGAAGGTAGGAGGGATGGAGGGAGGGAGGGAGGGAGGAAGGAAGAAGGAAGGAAGGAAGGAAGGAAAGGAGGGAGGAATGAAGGAGGAAGGAAGGGAGGAAGGAAGGAAATGAGGGAGGAAGAAGGAAGGAAAGGAGGGAGGGAGGAGGGAAGGATGGAGGGAAGGACGGAAAGGAGGGAGGAATGAAGGAGGAAGGAAGGGAGGAAGGAAGGAAAGGAGGGAGGAAGAAGGAAGGGACGAAGGTAGGGGGGAGGAAAGAAAAAGAGAAGGGGCAGGAAGGAAGGAAGGATGGACAGAAGGAAGAAAGGAAAGAAGGAAGGACGGGGAAGGGTCAGAAAGAGGCGGGAAACACGACGCTGAGAATATTACGATATTCAACGAGACTGAAGAGAGAGAAGGTGTGAGTGATGTTAGAAAGACAACAGCAGGAGAGAATTGAGCAAAATCTCCCAAATTTAAAGTGAATACAAATAAATTGAATGCAAAAAGGCAAAAATTACCATAAAACTATAAAAGATTTACTAATTTTGCTGCAGAAAAAAACCGTCATACGTGCAGGTTTCACAGCGCTGCATCACCATTGGTTAATTACCTTTGAGGTGACAGGAAGTGGTACAACTCGTTCTGCTTCTGGAGATCTAGTATCTGCACCAATTCACATTCATAAATTCACCATCAGTCATTAATTCATGTTTGATTAATCCTTTAATGAAGATGTCAGAGTTTATTCTATTTATTAATGGAGGGGAAAAGACTCATATGGTCCTGGAGTATTTTCACAGTTCTCAAATGTAAAATGGGTCAAATGTGCCCCTGAACAGTATGAAAGGGTTAAATTAAACTTCAGCCCCGGATCTTGTCATCTCCTAACATCTGCCCCTGGTCACACCTGGACCATCATCTGTTACTAACCCGTCTCTCTTCGCCCTGCAGGTGACTGATTGGAATAACTTATGAACATCTGGTCCAGATGTTCGCAGGTTGCTTGTTGCTCCCTGAAGGCATCCGCTTGGTTACTGAGTTCATTTCATGCATCGCCTGCACCGCTGATGCTGCTGATTCCTACTGTACACTACACACGTTATATATGGGAGG
>NC_084985.1:1670063-1682563 GCF_963691925.1 Scomber scombrus
ATCCATCACTAGAAAAATGCAGCTCTGCCTCTGAGAAAAACAGCCGCCGACACAGAAGTGATTCATGGAGGAGCGTTATTAGCCTCAGCACACACACACACACACACACACACACACACACACACACACACACACACACACACACACACACACACACACACAATGATAGTTTCCTAATGTTAAACTAAATTACATATAATTATGCAGCCGAATGTAATTCTCGGTGAGGAGGAAGGAAAAACACCACAGGCCTCCAAATGTGAACAATTAGAGCAGATCTGCTGATTTCATGTCACAGACCTGCAGGTTATTTGCAGTTGGAGCTTTTTTTTAATGCTGTGTTTCAAACCTCTTCTTCTGTACTTACACTTAATATTCTGAGTGCATAAGTGTACTATACAGAAGTCTACTAATAGAAGTAATAGAATAGAGGTCCTCTGCAATGAGGCCAACGCGGAAGTAACTTAAAACTGCATTCTATCAAAAGGCCACCAGGGGGCGACCGTTTTGGTGTCAAAAGGACTTCCGTCTCTATACAAGTCAATGGAGAATTCACCAACTTCTCACTTGATTTCTAACCTCAGTAAACGTTTTCAAAATGTGTTTATGGTCTCAATCGCTAGTTTAAAGCCTTCTTCAATGCAGTATGATGTTCATTTGGGACATTTTGGCCTCCCTGATTTTATATGTGACGATAAAGCAGGGTATGCATTAGGGCGTGGCTACGTGGTGATTGACAGGTTGACAGGGATAGAGAAGGAAGGAAGGAAGGAGGGAGGGAGGGAGAAAGGAAAAGAGGAAGGGAGGAAGGAAGGAAAGAAGGACAGAGGAAAGAAGGAAGGAAGGAGGGGAGGAAAGAAGGAAGGAAGGAAGGAGGGAAGGAAGGAAAGGAGGGAGGGAGGGAGGAAGGAAGGAAAGAAGGAGGGAGGGAGGAAGGAAGGAAGGAAGGAAGGAAGGAGGGAAGGAAAGAAGGAAGGAGGGAGGAAGGAAGGAAAGAAGGAGGGAAGGAAGGAAAGAAGGAGGGAGGAAGGAAGGACAGAAGGAAGGAAGGAAGGACAGAAGGACGGAAGGAAGGAAGGAAGGAAGGAAGGAAGGAAGGAAGGAAGGAAGGAAGGAAGGAAGGATTTTATATGTGACGATAAAGCAGGGTATGCATTAGGGCGTGGCTACGTGGTGATTGACAGGTTGATTGGTTCACAGGTTCAGGAGGGCGCCTCATGCTCCTCCTGATGCCCATATAAGTAGAATCCCTGTTTTTATTTTTCCCAGCATGCACCTGAAATTGTCAAGATGGCGCTGCTCAGATCCGATACTATTGGCCTCCGAGCAGCAGTCCACAAACCAATGGGTGACGTCACGGATGTTACGTCCATTTCTTATATACAGTCTATGATCTTAACTTCTCACTATGATTGGACCATAAGTCATCAGTCTGTGTCAATCAGCTATAGTAGAAAATATTCATTAGTACTCAGGAGTAGATCGAGGATTTCATGTGTGAGAGACTTTTGTTAAATCCAAGAGCTACAGATTAAGTGTTCCGCATTAATAAACCAGCGAAATACTGATTAAATAATGTTTGTGAAAACAATTAAAAGAACATTTTAATTCAGGGCTCCTCTGAGGATCTGATCTTTTTAAATTATTCACAACCCAATGATGTTATATACAAGCAAATTCTGCGTCTATGCTTAATTACCCAGCAGTTTACAACTCGGTCATGAAAAGACCTTTTTTTTTTTTTTTTTGGAAAATGATCACAAACATTCAGCTTTAATTAAAAACCTTCCTTTTATTCACGCTCCAAACACACAGCCTCATTTAAACTGCTCTTTTTTTTCCCCTTAAAAAAAAATCTGTTTGTTTGCATTTGTTTAGCTTCCTTTCATCTGCCTCTCGTTTCCATAGCAACCGGCAGCAGTGCAGGTTCAGGTTTTTAGTGCATTGAGGTGCAAAGAGGAATCATCACAGCAGGAGACAAAAAAAACAACACACACACACACACACACACACACACACATAAAAAACAAGCAGAAAATCAGCTGTGATGTGAAGCTTACAGGACCTCACAGGTTCAATCCCGCAGAAATGAAATATATAAGTTAAATGAATAAATGTAGATAATTTAGTCTCCCCTGTGTGTGTGTGTGTGTGTATATGTGTGTGGTCTTCATTTACAGTCAAACCAATGTAAATCTCTTTATGTGTTTTCTTGTGTTTGTAATAATATAATTGAACCTCAGCAGGTTTTACAGTTTAAAGTCTGTGTTTAGATCCATGAAAACCTCGACTGAATAAACCTCACATCTCATTCAGGCCCTGTTTACACGACAACGCTCGCGGGTGAAAACGTCAAAATACTGTATCGGATGTGCCTTTCGTTTAGACGGTGACGGCGTTTATGAGGCTTAATAACGCAAAAAAGTGAAACCACCCTCCAGAGTGGAAATCTTAAAAACGCTCCACCGTCGCATTCCTGTCGAAAGGCTAAAAACTCAAAAGTCTGCCTTAAATGTCTGAAGCTGTAACCTAGGTGACTGACGCTCTACCTTCTGCTGATACCTGTCTGCTGCAGCGGAGGGGGGAGAGAAGTGGAGTCCGACTTCATCTCTTATCTTGACAAGTTTCTGTTTCTAATCAAGTCCGCAGAGAACAATCACACGTTCCGATGCTTAGACTCTGCAACCTCAACGAGCAATAACTCCTCCTCCGCCTCTGTCCAGACAAAATGGTCATTTTGTTCGCTTCTCAGCCATGTTTTGGTTTTGGCGCTACTAGAGAGAGAAGTAGAGGGAAGGTTCTGGCCTGCATACAACATTGAATTCTACAAACTTTTGCATCACCGTAGAAACGCAGATTTCCCCCCAAAAACACGCGGATTAAAAAGTGAGAATGCAACGCCACTTTTGCGTTTTCTATTCAGATCGTTTCTGTGTAAACATACCCTCAGTCTCATCCAGCTGTTAACCACACTGAGCTCAACCAATCAGAAGGCTTCATTTTCAATTAAAATTGACTACAAGTCCGGTTGTCTCCTGCTCAAAAGTAATCTAATTTACAATTTCCGACTGTAGCCTGTTGATTATTGTAATATTATTATTATTATTTGGCAGGGAGAGCAGAGAACTATCAGTCAACACTGAAAAACACACTAAAATTAACTTACTGCACACACACACACACACACACACACACACACACACACACAGCAGCAGCAAAGCCGGGGAAAACAAATGTAAATATGTAACGCATGGGCGAACACTATTACTGAGCTTCACAATTCAATTCAATCACAGTGAGATAAACACGAAAGACATAATTAATCCTTTAATTTGATCGTATCTTCTGAATTGTTTCATTCATACGACTCTGAATGAAAAACATCCGCCTTCATTCCTCTTTTTATCTGCACTGAAACCATCCAGGCTTCAACTCTTTCAGCAGTTGCTTTTATTATTATTTTCATTAGGACTTCTTGAGGAGATTAATTTTAACCTGAGTCGGCTGAATATAAGCTTCAGTTATTTGATAAGAGATGTGGACACTTTAACCAAAGACTCACCAGGAGAGGTTTTCTAATGTCAGACAGTTAAAGTTTGCAAGAGATAAAACATTATTTAGGTGTCAAATTAATAATATTTTTAACCCTGTAACTCCGAATGAATCATATGTGATCCCTGAGTTTTAGAGAGCTCTGTATTATCAGTGTAAAACTCATAGACTGTATATATAATGGACGTAACATCCGTGACGTCACCCATTGGTTTGTGGACTGCTTCTCGGAGGCCAATAGTATCGGATCTGAGCAGCGCCATCTTGAAAATTTCAGGTGCATGCTGGGAAAAATAAAAACATGGATTCTACTTATATGGGCATCAGGAGGATGAATAAACCACTTTAACCCTCCTGTTGTCCTCGAGTCAAGGAAGGAAGGGAGGAAGAAGGAAGGAAAGGAGGGAGGAAGGTAAGAAAGAAGGGAGGAAGAAGGAAGGGAGAAAGGAAAGGAAGGAGGGACGGAGGAAAGAAGGAGGGAGGGAGGAAAAAAGGAAGGAAGGAGGGAGGGAGAAAGGAAATAAGGAAGGGAGGAAGGAAGGAAAGAAGGGCAGAGGAAAGAAGAAAGGTAGGGGGGAGGAAAGAAAGAGAGAAGGAGTAAGGAAGGAAGGAAGGAAGGAAAGAAGGAGGGAGGGAGGAAGGAAGGGGGTTGGAGGAAGGAAAGAAAGAGAAAAGAACAGATGGAAGGAAGGGAGGAAGAAGGAAGGAAAGGAGGGAGGAAGGAAAGAAAGAAGGGAGGAAGAAGGAAGGGAGAAAGGAAAGGAAGGAGGGAGGGAGGAAGGGACGGAGGAAAGAAGGAGGGAGGGAGGAAAAAAGGAAGGAAGGAGGGAGGGAGAAAGGAAATAAGGAAGGGAGGAAGGAAGGAAAGAATGGCAGAGGAAAGAAGAAAGGTAGGGGGGAGGAAAGAAAGAGAGAAGGAGTAAGGAAGGAAGGAAGGAAAGAAGGAGGGAGGGAGGAAGGAAGGGGGTTGGAGGAAGGAAAGAAGGAAGGGAGTAAAGAGGGAGGAAGGAAAGAAAGAGAAAAGGAAAGACGGAAGGAAGGGAGGAAAGAAGGAACTCCCCGCCTGGTTAAAAATGAGTTTTTTTCATGCAGCTCATAGAGGAACATTTGGTCTCTTTGTAAATTAAAGAGTAGAGTCTAAACCTGCTCTCTCTGTGATTCAACCTCTGTTGTGTTATTTGGTGCTGTATAAATAAAACTGACTTTCATGTTTTTGTTCTAACATGACCTTCAGTTTAATCCTCTGACTACATTTCCCAGAAGGCACCACAGACTCAGTGAAGAGTCTCTGCGGTTTCGTCTGATGTCAGTCACGTCTCTCTACTCACACTTCCTGTCTCTATCTAGGAAAGGTGTGCTCATTAAAAAGATAGGACAAAGTAAGTTTATTTGTTTATTTAAACTAAATACATTTACTCAAGTTCTGTACTTCGCTTAATTATTTAACCTTTGTGTCGTCCTCCCGGGTCAAATTGACCTCGTCTGTTTTGACTGTTCCTTCTTTCCTTGCCTCCTTGCTTCCTTCTCTCTTTCTTTCCTCCCCCCACCTTCCTCCCTTCTTTCCTCTGTCCTTCTTTCCTTCCTTCCTCCCTTCCTTTCTCCCTCCCTCCTTCGTTCCTTCTTTCCTCCATCCCTCCAACTTCCTTCCTTCCTTCTCTCCTCCCTCCTTCCGTCCTTTCTTTCCTTCCTCCCTTCCTTCCTTCCCTTCCTTCTTTCCTCCCTCCTTTCCTTCCATCCTTCATTCTTTCCTCCTTCCATCCTACCATCTTTCCTTCCTTGACTCGAGGACAACAGGAGGGTAAAATGTTCGACTTTATATTTCCACTTTTTCTTCTTTCCTGCACAAATGCTCATCTCACCTTCATCATGCACAGTCATACAGTCCAGTTAAAGCCAGAACTGTCCCAAAATATCATCCACAAAGTTACAAATCATTAAAATCAAAAGTTGAAAAGCAAGAACAACAAAGTAACGTCCTCCGTATACAAACATCTGTTATCAGATGAGAACTGATATCTCATCTAAAGTTTTTCTATGTGGTGGTTTTTTTTGGTAGTTTTGTCATTATTGAGCCTCCATACAGTAACACACACACACACACACACACACACACACACACACACTCACACACACACACACACACACACACACACACACACACACACACACACACACACACACACACACTCACACACACACACACACACACACACACACACACACACACACACACACACACACAGATGTATAAAAAGAGACGGCTGGTTGTATAATGATGTTTCACAGAAAAGAAGAACTATTTCACATAAGTGCGACTCGTCATGAAACTGGATTCATTTTTAGCTTCGACCAGAGACTGAAGTGGGATTATGCAACCGAGCACACACACACACACACACGCACACACACACACACACACACACACACACACACACACACACACACACAGCAGTCAATCTGCAGTCCTCTCTTTGTTTCACATCGCCTCTGGTACCAGACTCCAATCTCATCTTCACCAATCTTCTCCTCTCTCTCTCTCTTTCTGTCACTGTCTCTTTTCTCCCCCCCTCCTCCTCTCCTCCTCCTCTTCCCGCCTCACTCCCCATCCTCTGTTGCCACGGCAGCAGTGTGAAGAGGAGCAATGGAGGAGGAGGAAGAGGAGGAGGGAGTGTCGCAGGAGGACAGGGAGGTGGTGGAGGGCAGGAATGTCATCTCAGTCATGTTGATGAGACACAAAGAAACGTCTGAGTCTGTGATGATGTTTAGAAGTTTAGTGTCGATAAAACTAGTTGAATTGAAAGTTAATTTTCTTTCTTTTCTTTTTTTTTTTTTAGAAATGAGAGAGAGAGAGAAAAAAGAGCTGTGATCGACCGCTGGATTACATTTTGTCTGCTCATTTAGTTTCTCATCACTTCACAAACACACCGTAGACTGAAAATGTCGATACCGTCTGTTTTGATGCCCACCTGCACACACACACACACACACACACACACACACACACACACACACACACACACTCACACACACACACAGATCATCCGTCGGGTCTTTTCTTGCTCTACAGTGAAGCTCGGCCTCAAGCTATATATTCTGTTTTTATTTGTCTGATGTTTAGTATCGACAGAACTGAAAACTCAAAGCTTTAAATCTGACCTATGGTGATACACACACACACACACACACACACACACACACACACACACACACACACACACACACACACACACACTTGCAGCCACATCACAATGATCCAAAGTCCAAATCTCCTCTGAATATTTCCACAGAGCGAGGTGAACATGAGACTGTTTGAAGAATAAATGTGTTTGTAGCATGAAGATAAAATGCTTTAGAGATGATCCTGGTACGAATCTGATGGACTGATACTTGTATTTTATGATTTTTATTCTATTTCCAGACATAAATCCTGTCTGAATGTGGATTAATCAACTATTTTTGGCAAAAAACCAATGTCATAGTTTTGCAGCTAATTGGTTATAAATCAAATGGAAATCTGTTATGAAATCAAAAACACAGACAGAGACACGCCTCCTCCAACTGCTGTCAATCAAACACAGACACAGACACGCCTCCTCCAGCTGCTGTCAATCAAACAGACACGGACACAGACACGCCTCCTCCAGCTGCTGTCAATCAAACACAGACACGCCTCCTCCAGCTGCTGTCAATCAAACACAGACACCGACACGCCTCCTCCAGCTGCTGTCAATCAAACACAGACACACCTCCTCCAGCTGCTGTCAATCAAACACAGACACAGCTCCTCCAGCTGCTGTCAATCAAACACAGACACGCCTCCTCCAGCTGCTGTCAATCAACTCAGACACTGACACGCCTCCTCCAGCTGCTGTCAATCAAACACAGACACCGACACGCCTCCTCCAGCTGCTGTCAATCAAACACAGACACGCCTCCTCCAGCTGCTGTCAATCAAACACAGACACGCCTCCTCCAGCTGCTGTCAATCAAACTCAGACACTGACACGCCTCCTCCAGCTGCTGTCAATCAAACACACGCACCGACACAGTTTATTAAAACACATATTAACTGTACATTTAAAACACATTTCTGGACTTTAAATCATTGTTTACTCTCGCTTGTGCCCTGTTGGCTTCTCAGGCCTCTAATCTCTTCTTCTTGTCTTTTACTTTTTTATTTATTCTCCTTTTTCCCGCTGCCAACACAAGAGAAGATCACCGCCTCCGAAAACAAACATAAATGACATCTACTGAGAGTTACGTTCACATTCACATTTACAGTCTGTAATCCATCTGAGCTGCATGTGTTTGGACTGTGGGAGGAAACAGCGGTTAACAAAACACTTCTCCGTCTCCTAATGAACATTAACTGAATGTCCACAGTTTGTCTCCTTAATGAGCGTAACTATGGAAACATGTCGGCCCAGTAGTCCGCTTCATCTCAAACAAGCTTTTTTCTTTACATTCAATAGTTAAAAAGAAAAAGGAGGATTTAACCTTTGTGTCGTTCTCCCGGGTCAAATTGACCCCGTCTGTTTTGACTGTTTCTTCCCTCCTTCCTCCCTCCTTTTTTCTCTGACCTTTTTTCCTTCCTTCCTCCCTCCCTCCTTCCTTCCTTCCTTCTGTCCTTCCTTCCTCCCTCCTTCTCTCTTTCATTCATTCCTTCCTTCTGTCCTTCCTTCCTCCCTCCCTCCTTCTTTCCTTCCTTCCCTCCCTCCCTCCTTCTTTCCTTCCTTCCCTTCCTTCTTTCCTGCATTCCTCCCTTCCTCTTTTCCTTTCTCCTCCCTCCTTCTTTCATTCCCTCCTTCCTTTCTCACTCCTTTCCTTCCTTCCCTCCTTTTCATCCGTCCTTCCTTCCCTCCTTCCTCCCTCCTTTCCTTCCTTTTTCCTCCCTTCCTTCCTTGACTGGAGGACAACAGCAGGGTTAAAGAATAAGTGTAAGTCTTAGTATTAATGTTCTTAGTCTCAGACTTTTCTTTATACTTTTCAGTATAAGCCAAGTATACTTCACTATACTATTCTATAGTATATAAAAAGTCAACTTCAAGTATACTGCCTCAGTTTTAGTATAAAATAAGTATACTCGTAGTACACTTGAATAAACTACTTTTTGCTAAGGGTACTTTTCCGACTTGTGTTTCCAGGTTTTATAGTAAGTCTCAGTGAGTCATTGAGTCGCCACTGTCAGCAATCTTTTTCTTTGTTTCCTTGTTTTTATCCATCTCTTCTCTCCACAGTTGTCATTTAATCAATACAGACACAATATTATCTTATTTAAAAGCAGTATGATTTCATACTAAAGTCAATGGAGAGATGTGATTAGATGTTTCAGTTCGAGCACAATAATCTGAGCTAATCCCGAGGCGACGCTGTGAATCCACTTCATTAACGTACATAAAGAGAAATAACAGAAATAAGTGGAGCCTCTGGGAGTTTTTAGTTCATTCAGAAGCTGAGCTGTCACACTAACACAAAGACTTCCTACCAAACATGTTGCAAGGTAGCAGTTAGTTTGTTCGCTGATTGATCCATCCTCTCCTTCCATCCATCCATCCCTCCTTCCATCCATCATCCATCCATCCATCCATCCTTCTATCATCCATCCATCCATCCTTCTATCATCCATCCATCCATCCAGCCCATCCATCCATCCTTCCATCCATCATCCATCCATCCATCCTTCTATCATCCATCCATCCATCCTTCTATCATCCATCCATCCCTCCTTCCATCCGATCCTTCCATCATCCATCCATCCCTCCTTCCATCATCCATCCCCCCTTATCTATCCATCCCTCCATCCATCCTTCCCTCCCTCCTTCCATCCCCCATCCATCCATCCATCCTTCCATCATCCATCCATCCTCCTTCCATCAATCCATCAATCCATCCCTCCTTCCATCAATCCATCCATCCCCCCTATCCATCCATCCATCCCCCTTATCCATCCATCCATCCATCCATCCATCCTTCCATCAATCCATCCTTCCATCATCCATCCATCAATCCATCCCTCCATCCATCCCCCTATCCATCCATCCATCCATCCATCCCCATCCATCTATCATCCTTCCATCCCCCCATCCCTCCTTCCATCCATCCATCCATCCCCCCTCCATCCATCATCCATCCATCCATCCCTCCTCCCATCTATCCTCCATCCATCATCCATCCCTCCTCCCATCCATCCATCTATCCATCCCTCCTCCCATCTATCCCTCCATCCATCTATCCATCCATCCCCCTAACTATCTATCCATCCATCCATCCCCCATCCATCCATCCATCCCCCATCCATCCCTCCTCCCATCCATCCCTCCCCATCCATCCCTCCTTCCATCCCCATCCATCCATCCATCCATCCCCATTCATCCATCCATCCCCCTATCTATCCATCCATCCCCCCAACCCCCATCCATCCCTCCATCCATCCCTCCATAGCAGTAGCAGTTAGTTTGAACACATCAGCTGATTGTTTCGGTCAATTCTTCACAGATATCTCAATGTGAAAAAAAATCAGTGATACCTATCTGTGTTCACTTTTGTCTTAATTTAAATATAACTTTATATGCATGTGGTGCCAATGTCAAGGTTGGTTTTGCTGTAAAAGGGTAATAGAGTAATAAAGTCCAGATTGTGTTTACCTCAACACTTTCAGATGTGACTCAACAGATTTTCAACATCAGCGTGTTTCCAGGTGTTCATACAGAGACATTTAAAGGTTAAACTGCCTCAAATAATGTCAAGTGAGTCAGCGTCGGTTCAGGCTGAAGACTGAAAGTTTGAAAGGTAAAATAATCTGGTGATGTGTGTTGGGGTGAAGCATGGGCCTTAAGGTCACAGTAAAGGCAACACTATCATACTGTCTCTCTCCTTTAGACGGTGAAGGTAACTATCTGTGAGTCACTTTGATAACCGAGCTCAGAGTCTCTAAACTCACAGATGGGTAACTGAACTGTGTTTCCTTGTTTGTAGAATAATGAACCAATAAGCTGATTGTATTACTGTAGATGCTGGATAGATTGGGTCTGACCATTTATGGGCGTAGAGTATCATGGTACTATCTGTGAAGACTTAACCCTACTGTTGTCCTCAAGTAAGGAAGGAAGGAGGAAGAAGGAAGGAAGTGAGGAAGGATGGAAGGGAGGAAGGATTGAAGGAAGAAGGAAGGAAGGGAGGATGGAAGAAGGAAGGAAAGGAGGGAGGAAGGAAGGAAGGAAGGAAAGGAGGGAAGAAGGAAAGGAAAGGAAAGAAGGAAGGAGGGAGGGAGGGGGAGGAAAGAAAGAGAGAAGGAAGGAGGGAGGAAGGAAAGAAGGAGGGAGGGAGGAAGGAAAGGAAGGAATGAGGGAAGGAAAGAAGAAGGAAGGAAGGACAGAAGGAAGGAAGAAAGGGATGGAGGAAGAAAGAAGGAAGGAAGGAAGGAAGGAAGGAAAGAAAGGGATGGAGGAAGGAAAGAAGGAAGGGAGGAAGAAGGAAGGAAGTGAGGAAGGATGGAAGGGAGGAAGGATTGAAGAAGAAGGAAGGAAGGGAGGATGGAAGAAGGAAGGAAGGAAGGAAAGGAGGAAGAAGGAAAGGAAAGAAGGAAGGAGGAGGGGGGGGAGGAAAGAAAGAGAGAAGGAAGGAGGGAGGAAGGAAAGGAAGGAAAGAAGGAGGGAGGGAGGAAGGAAAGGGAGGAATGAGGGAAGGAGAGAAGAAGGAAGGAAGGACAGAAGGAAGGAAGAAAGGGGAAGGGCAGACGGAAGGAAGGAAGGGAGGAAAGAAGAACAGTCAAAACAGACGGGGTCAATTTGACCCGGGAGGACGACAGGAAAGGTTAAAGACGATCCACAGGGGACAGTTTGCTCAGAATAGTCGTGGCATCATGCATCAGATGCTCCTTCAAGCATCCTGGACTCCTGAACACTTTCTCTACTGATGAACAAATTCTCCAAAACAATGTGAAGTAAGAAAGATGTTAGCAGACGTCTGGAGCTCCTCATCACACCAAAGCCTCCAATCCAACTATTGGTGGTCGAGTTACAATCTGAGATGATAACTCTGGTTCTGCTGCATCAAGTTTCATCAGTTTTTTGGTAACTTTCCATCACTTTTCTGGCAATTTTAGGAGATTATTCTGCAACCAGCTACATGTGTTTTAGTCCTCAGCTTGATAGAGATGGTGTGAGGTTTGACGTTGGTGTGCTGAACCTGTCCATATCACCACAGCAGCTGAATGTTTCACCCTGTGACGCACTGATGTGTGGAGAAGTCTTGCTGTGCTCAGCTGATCTATCCTTGGACCTGCTTCAATAAAGGCTGAAATAGAAATATCTCCCCCCTCCTCCCCTCCAAATATGACCCGACATTGGCCGCCCTCCCATCCCCCTCCTCCTCCTCTCGGCTGTTTATCGTTGGCCGGACTCTGACTGGACTCTGCATGCCTGCGTTCCAAGAAACACTTCATTTCGAGACTCACCTTGGTCCAAGGCTCACATTTAATTATGGCTCTGATTCACGGCTCTTTGTTATTACCGTCAGCTCCACTTTTCCACCTGCAGACCAAACAAATGACCGTTTCCTTCCTTCATCCTCCCTCCTCATCTTCATCGCTGTCACTGTCCGTCTTTCTCACTTCTGTTGTTAACGTTTTCGTGTTGGAAAGTCACAGATGTCAGTTAAACATCGTGTTGTTCTGCTCCTGATTCTGATCACAGTCTTTAATATCTGAGATCTGCCAAACAAATACAATCCAATTTATTTTTGTTTATTTTTCCATCAAAGCAGAATGACACGAAGATGCAAAATCACTACAAAGAGACACAAAGTGATTACAAAGAGACGGAGAAAAAAAACTACAGACATTTAGAGACTAAAGATTGAAGCAGAACAAGTACAAAGAGACAGAAAACAGGTACAAAGAAAAGAGAAATCACTACAAAGAGACACAAAGTGATTACAAAGAGATGGAA
>NC_084985.1:1687563-1713333 GCF_963691925.1 Scomber scombrus
CTCCCTTCCTTCCTTCCTCCCTCCTTTCCTTCCTTCCTTCCTTCCTTCGACTTTCCTTCCTTCCTCCCTCCCTCCTTTCCTTCCTTCTTCCTCCCTCCTTCCTTCCTTCCTTCCTTCCTCCCTCCCTCCCTCCCTCCTTTCCTTCCTTCTTCCTCCCTCCTTCCTTCCTTCCTTCCTTCCTTCCTCCCTCCTTTCCTTCTCTCCTTACTCCTTTCCTTCCTTCCTTCCTTCGACATTCCTTCCTTCTTTCCTTTCTTGCCTTTCTTCCTTCCTTGCTTCTTTCCTTTCTTCCTTCTTTCCTCCCTCCCTCCTTCCTTTCCTTCCTTCTCTCCTTACTCCTTTGTCTTCCTTCCTTCCTTCCTTCTCTCCTTACTCATTTCCTTCCTTCCTTCCTTCCTTGACCTGAGGACAACAGGAGGGTTAAGTAAAAATAGTTTTTGCAAATGTTCTATATTCAGTTTATTCTGTGACCGTGAGAAAAAAAGAGAAACTTACAACTTCCAGTGAAACCTAAAAGCTAAATATTGACTCTGACAGATGTGACAGATGTGAGTTAAAGTCTTTCTAGCATTTAAAAGCAGCAGAAACACTTCTTCCCAGTTTGAAGGCTGAGCACGGTGCTTCTTTGAATTGTTTTTTGCTTTTTTTAAAATATAAAAACACACACAAGGGCATCTGTAATATTTACCAGCTGATGGTGAGCCTGCCTGTTTCTCATCAAACAGCTGCTGAAGGAAACGTTGGGTTGAGCTGCGTGTTCGTTGTGTTTTCTCTCTTTCATCTGATGAAAAGCTCGACTTCGGTTTCTCTACACATACGTAATAACTCAGCTCTCATGGTGCCGAGGTTTCCTTCCTCATCCCTCCCTCATCCCTCCGCATCCCTCCCTCACAAATATTCAACCATACCGCTCAATGCCGGCACGCCGCCACTCTCCTCTTCCTCTTCCTCTTATTCTTTCTTTCCTTCCCCCTACCTTCCTTCTTTCCTCTGTCCTTCTTTCCTCCCTTCCTTCTCTCTTTCTTTCATTCCTCTCTTTTTCCTCCCTTCCTTCCTCCATCCCCCTTTTTTCCATCCTTCTGTCCTTCCTTCCTCCCTCCTGCTTTCCTTTCCTCCCCTACCTTCCTCCCTTCCTCTTTCCTTCCTCTCCTCCCTCCTTTCCTTCCTTTCCTTCCTCCCTTCCTTCTTTCCTTTCCTCCCTTCCTTCCTCCCTCCTTTCCTTCCTTCTTCCTTCCTCCTTTCCTTCCTTCTTCATCCCTTCCATCCTTCCTTTCCTCCCTTCCTTCCATCCTTCCTTCTTCCCCCCCTTCCTTCTTTCCTTTCCTCCCTCCCTTCCTTCCTTCCTTCTTCCTCCCTTCCTTCCTTCCTTTACTTGAGGAGGGTTAAAGCAGCAGCCTGGGTTAAGCTGCTCATAAAAAGGTTGCCGCTTGTTGTAGTTTCTTTAGAAAAGTGCTTCACGTTAATCCTCCGTAAATCTCTCTGCTGTCATCACAACGAGCCGCCAGGAGCTTCACCTTCTTCCTCTCAAATCCTGCTCATCACTTAGGAAGCTTCTCCAGGAATGACACTGATCCGTCTGCACAAAGCAGGATGAGGAAGCAGAAATGACCTCCTTCATGTCACAGACTGACTTCACTCTCTGTCACAGACTGACTTCACTCTAAAAGCTCTCAGTTTCTCTCCTCTAATACTAAAATATATTATTATTATTATTATATTGGTGCATGACTTTATATTTAATGTGCTGATGGTTTATAACTCTTGACCTGATTTCTTGATAATTCTGCAACATTTGCTTCATGATGAGAAAAAAGTCTCATAACGAGATGCTTCATCATGATTAACCTTCGTGTCGTCCTCCCGGGTCAAATTGACCACGTCTGTTTTGACTGTTCCTTCTTTCCTTCTTTCTTTCTTTCCTTCCTTCCTTCCTTCCTTCCTTCCTTCCTTCCTTCCTTCCTTCCTTCCTTCCTTCCTTCCTTCCTTCCTTCCTTCCTTCCGTCTGTCCTTCCTCCATCCCCCTTCCTTCCTTCCTTTCCTTCCTCCGTCCTTCTCCCTTTCTTTCCTCCCCCCTACCTTCCTTCCTTCTTTCCTCCATCCTTCCTTCCTTCCTTCTTTCCTTTCCTTCCTTCTTTCCTTTCCTCCCTTCCTTTCTTCTTTCCTTTCCTCCTTCCTTCCTCCTTTCCTTCCTTCTCTCTTCCTCGTTACTGCGTGGAGAGTTTGACCTTCTACTGTGTAATATTATTCATTATGTGTAATATATTTACTGTTTTATTTATAATTTATTACCTGCACCTGTTCTGTTATTTATTGTTATATTTTATTCTTCTTTTTCCTATCTGTGTTTGTATCTGTAATGCATCGTCACTTCATTATATCTAACCCGAACCCTTCCACATGCGATTTACAAAGCTATGCACATAGATTCATACATAAAGTTTGTTTTTCTACCATGTGACCTCAGGAGGTAAAACACTGCTGCAACAGACTGACTGTATTTAGTCCTTAACCCTCCTGTTGCCCTCGAGTCAAGGATAGAAGGGAGGAAGAAGGAAGGGAGGGAGGAAAGAAGGAAGGACGGAAAGAAGGAAGGACGGAGGAAAGTAGGAGGGAGGGAGAAAGGAAAAGAGGAAGGAAGGAAGGAAGGAAAGAAAGAAGGACAGAGAAAAGAAGGAAGGAAGGGAGGAAGGAAAGAAAGAAGGAGGAAGGAAGGTAGGAGGGAGGGAGAAAGGAAAAGAGGAAGGAAGGAAGGAAAGAGGGAGGGAGGGAGAAAGGAAAAGAGGAAGGAAGGAAGGAAAGAAAGAAGGACAGAGGAAAGAAGGAAGGGAGGAAGGTAGGGGAAGGAAAGAAAGAAAGAAAGAGGGAGGGAGGAAGAAAGAAGGAGGGAAGGAAAGAAAGAGAGAAGGAGGGAGGAAGGAAGGACAGGGAAGGAAGGAAGGGAGGAAAGAAGGAACAGTCAAAACAGACGGGGTCAGTTTGACCCCGAGGACGATACGAAGGTTAATATCTGATCCTGATGCAGATTTAATGATTTAAACCTGAAAACATGAAAGACGTTCGTCTCGTCCTGAAAAACAATTAAAACACTGATTGACGTCTCCTGAGATCAACTGTGTTCTTCTACTTCTGCCTCACCTTCATCATCATCATCATCATCATCATCATCATCATTATGACTGCAGGTGTCGGCTCAGATAAAAAGCCTCGCCACTTATTATGTTATTAACTAATTGCAGAATCCATTTAACTGTCAGATCCAGCTGATGCCTCTAAAACCTCTCTGTTGTTTCACTGTAGTTGTGATGTGTGTGTGTGTGGTGTGTGTGTGTGTGTGTGTGTGTGTGTGAAGGCTTTTGTTTCCTCTGAGGAGCGTCAGCTTTTACTCAGGAAGCATTCAGATTAAGATAATTGATTCCAGCTGTGCTCCGACGGGTGAAGAGGAGATAAATGTGGTCAGTGAGTCGATGTGTGAGAGGAAGTGTTTGTTTATGATGGAGGAACGGAGAGAACGGAGAGAAAGGAGAGAAAGGAGAGAAAGGAAAGATAATACCAGGGGTTAAACAGGCCAGGAGTCCGTTTCATAACTGTACTGAACCTTAACTCTGAGTTTAAACCCCAGAATAAACCAGTCGCTTAATAGTCATGAATAAAGTCCAGAGTCGTCTGTGAGCTCAGGATCATTTCAGACAGTCTGGAAGCTGCAGAGCTGAGCAGCGACTGTAGAAAGAAAGACAAAGATCCAGTAACACTTGTTCACCAGACGGGAGTTCTGGTCCTCTGAAATGAGGCCAACGTGGAAGTAACTTAAAACTGCATTCTATCAAAAGGCCACCAGGGGGCGACCGTTTTGGTGTCAAAAGGACTTCCGTCTCTATACAAGTCAATGGAGAATTCACCAACTTCTCACTTGATTTCTAACCTCAGTAAACGTTTTCAAAATGTGTTTATGGTCTCAATCGCTAGTTTAAAGCCTTCTTCAATGCAGTATGATGTTCATTTGGGACATTTTGGCCTCCCTGATTTTATATGTGACGATAAAGCAGGGTATGCATTAGGGCGTGGCTACGTGGTGATTGACAGGTTGATTGGTTCACAGGTTCAGGAGGGCGCCTCATGCTCCTCCTGATGCCCATATAAGTAGAATCCCTGTTTTTATTTTTCCCAGCATGCACCTGAAATTTTCTATGAAACAGTCTATGGTTTCGGCTTGTGGCCTTCCCCTTAGCAAAAAGTAGTTTATTCAAGTGTACTACAAGTATACTTATTTTATACTAAAACTGAGGCAGTATACTTGAAGTTGACTTTTTATATACTATAGAATAGTATAGTGATGTATACTTGGCTTCTACTGAAAAGTATAAAGAAAAGTCTAAGACTAAGAACATTAATACTAAGACTTACACTTATACTTTAACCCTCCTGTTGTCCTCCAGTCAAGGAAGGAAGGGAGGAATAGGGAAGGAAAGGAGGGAGGAAGGAAGGAAGGAAAAGAGGAAGGAAGGAAGGAAAGGAGGGAGGGAGGGAGGGAGGAAGGAAAGGAGAGAAGGAAGGACGGAAGAAAAGGTTGGAAGGAAGGAAAGAAGGAAGGAGGGAGGGAGGGAGGAAGGACAGAAGGAAGGAAGGAAGGAAGGGAGGAAAGAAGGAAGGAAAAGAGGGAGGAAGGGAGGATGGAGGGAGGAAAGAAGGAAAGAAGGTCAGAAGAAAAACGGAAGGATAAAATATACTTTTATAAACTTAAAAATGTTCCAATTTAGTCTGAAGAGGTATTCAATTAGTAAACTTTCTAGTACACTACAAGAACATGGTCCGTAGTATACTTGCTATACTTATACTAACACTCAAGCATACTTAATAAAATGAAGGGTTGTTGATGATGAGCAGAACAGCTGGAGCAGTTATGTTGAGCCTCCTTCTTGTTTGAGGAGGAGAAGTTAAGTTTCCTCCTTGAATGTCTGACTTTGAACCAAACTTTATGTAGTTGAGCAGCGACGCAGCAGCCAATGAATGAGTTTATAATAATAAACATGGATGTCTGTTAGACGGTGGAGCAGCAGGAGGAGGAGAAGCTGCTGGAGACTTTTAACATCTCCTCAGATCTGAATCATGACAGGAAGGAGAAGAGGAAGAGGAAGAGGAGGAGAGAAACTGACCTTCAACTACAAGCTGAGCTCTAACATTTTCAAGGTAGCTAATAAATACTGTTGCTGTGTTTCGGAGGGTTAAATATCAGACTGATGCATTACCTTGAACAGAACATAAACCCAAGAAACCCGTCATGCATCGCATATTTAAACACATACCAGACGTTTCCTGTTTTTATGACATTTAATGGACTCTACCTTTGAGCTTTTCTCTCTTCAACCCAAACATCCAACCGCTGCAAGTGAAGGAGAAAACCCGACAACTTCATCATCAATTACCCATTCATCAGTTACAGCATCATTCATCATTTATCAAATCTGCTGGTAAATTCCCTGAGGACCCCCCTTCCTCCTCTCTTTGGGTGATCACACTGTTCCACTTGTAATGATCACACAGATGTAGATGTAATTAACTGATTTAGATCCTTGTGTGTTTAGTTATTGTGCGTTTTGCAGGTGATCTACTAAGAATAACTGTAAATGAAAACAGGTGCAGACAGCAGTATTTAACCCTCCTGTTGTCCTCAGGTCAAGGAAGGAAAGGAAGAAGGGATGAGGAAGGGAGGAAAGAAGGAAGGAAGGAAGGAAGGAAGGAAAGGAGGGAGGGGGGGAGGAAAGGAGGAAGGAAGGAAGCAAGGAAGGATGGAACACACACATCATAAATGGTGTAAAAGCCCCTGCTGTTGTCCTTACGGGTCAAAATGACCCCTTCTCTTTTTACTGTTCCTTCTTTCTTTCCTTCCTTCCTCCCTCTTTCTTTTATGTTTCCTTCGTTCTTCCCCTCCTTCCCTTTTTCTTTGCTCCCTCCTCCTTTCATACTTTCCTCGCTTCCTTCCTGCCTTCCTTCTCTCCTTACTTCCATTCTTCTTTTCCTCCCTCCCTCCTTCCTTACTCCTTTCCTTCCTTCCTTCCTTCCTTCCTTCCTTCCTTCCTTCCTCCTGTCCCTCCTACCACCTTGCCTTCCTCCCTTCCTTCTTTCCTCCCTTCCTTCCTTCCTTCCTTCCTTCCTTCCTTCCTTCCTTCCTTCCTCCCTCCCTCCTTTCTCCTTTCCTTCCTTCCTTCTTTCCTTCCTCCTTTCCTTCCTTCCTTCTTTCCTTCCTCCTATCCTTCCTATCCTTCCTTCCACCCTTCCTTGACCTGAGGACAACAGGAGGGTTAACACACAACTGTTACTCTCAGATTACAGATATATTCATTTAGTCACAACACAGCTGGAGTGAACAGTGATGAAGACCATGAGACGGTCCATTCTTTCTTCTTCTGTGTGTGTGTGTGTGTGTGTGTGTGTGTGTGTGTGTGTGTGTGTTTTTTTTAACACATTTTTGGAGGGTCTATTTTCTGCCCTCTGCTCTCTGTTCCTTCCTCTGCTCTCCGTCTCTCCTCCTCTACATCTTCGACGGTAATTAAGCCGGCAGATTTTCTGCTTTTCGGGTCTGACAATAGAGGCTCCTGAGGCGGACGAATCAATGCCAGAGCTCGCTGTCAAGGAGCTGCCAGATAACACACACACACACACACACACACACACACACACACACACACACATACAACACAGACACACACACTGTAGGCTTATGATAATTAAAGTATTTAACATGAGCCAAAATGTATAAGAATTAAAAATAGATGATCACACTGTACACGCGTATTAATCCAAATCTGCTCTGATGCAACTTCACATCCGCAAAGACAAAAGAGTGACCTGTCAATCACTGCCGGTGTGTGTGTGTGTGTGTGTGTGTGTGTGTTATTTTCTCTCTTTGTCTCTCCACATTAATGCTTTATGTCTTTGAACGCCTCACACACTCAACAACAGCAGCAGAAATCAAAAGAGATCAGCGTCGGTCCTCCTCGCTGTCCGAGCTTCATCTTCAACATTTACACTGTTGCTAGGAGACACAAAAAACCCCCCCCCCCCTTTTTAGACCAATCAGAGGTTGGCTGCGGGGCTCTAAAGCATCTCGACACTTCACAAAGATGCTAAACATGCTCTGTGTTTGTGTGCTGAGTTCAAGGACGCTCAACATCTGGAGCTGAGAGAAAAAAAAAAACAGCAGCTTGCACTTCGTCGTCCTTCACGCTGTCAGAGTTTGACTTTATTTTGTTTGTCGGTGCTCAGATATCAACGTGACCGTGAACGCAGCGATAGAAGAGAGTCTGGAGGACGATACCTACTGGGAACTATGTTTATGAAAAGTTAAAGAGACTCAGCAACAGCCAGTGTGTGTGTGAAATTATACTGAATATGTTATTAAAGGTGAAGCCCTGTTTGTCTTTTAAGGATTTTGAAAGAGTCGTACATGTTTTTATCTCATCCCGTTCTGACTCAACAAGAAATATTGTCATGTTTTAATCTCGTCACACTTCTAATATATATTTATATAAAATAAAATGAACATCTACACAATAGACATAATGAAAGTCCAGCCATGTGCCTCAGAGAGCTTGGGGGGGTTATTTCAAACGATTATCCATCATACACAGCTCCAAGTACCTCCCAGTACCGACTACTTCCCAGTACTTCCCAATAGCTCCCAATACCTCCCAACACCTCCCAATAGCCCCAAATAGCTCCCAATACCTCCCAACACCTCCCAATAGCCCCAAATAGCTCCCAATACCTCCCAGTACCTCCCAATAGCTCCCAATACCTCCCAACACCTCCCAATAGCCCCAAATAGCTCCCAATAGCTCCCAATACCTCTCAGTAGCTCCCAATAGCTCCCAATACCTCCCAGTACCTCCCAATAGCTCCCAGTACCTCCCAATACCTCAGAGTACCTCCCAATAGCTCAAATGTCCTCCCAATAGCTCCCACTACCTCCCAATAGCTCCCAATACCTCCCAATAGCTCCCAATACCTCCCACTACCTCCCAGTACCTCCCTATACCTTCGAGTACCTCCCAATACCTCTGATTACCTCCGAATACTTCCCAATACCTCCCACTACCTCCCAATAGCTCCCAATACCTCCCAATAGCTCCCACTACCTCCCAATAGCTCCCAATACCTCCCAATAGCTCCCAATACCTCCCAATAGCTCCCAGTACCTCCCAATAGCTCCCAGTACCTCCCAGTACCTCTAAAAGAAAAGACTGATGCTCTTCTTTCTGTAAATCTCAGGCATAGTTCATATTATTATTATTTTAGAGATTGTTTATAGTTTAAAACCCAAACAAACACCAAACAGCATCAGTATTTAGGGAATGTGGGTCATCAGGTGGCATTTAAAGCTTCAGCTGCTTCAGTCTGGATTAATAATCGGACATCGCTGGTCTGGGTTTATCGAGTGGAAGCAGAGTTCATCTCACAGCGTCGGTCACCTGAAGGAACCTGACATTTAAACGGGACTCGTCATTACCGCTCTGCTCTCAAGTCTGTCGTCCTCTAAATGCACCGATTCTTTCATTCTGTCCTCTGACTTCTCTTTATCCTTCATCCATTCCTCCATTTCCTCCCTCGCTTTCTCTTCTCCTCTCTAAAAAACTAGAAAACTCTCCAACCTTCAACCAACAGCCAGGTGGAAGATAACAAAAGACACTTTAAAGGTGAATCAGTCCTTTCCGAGCAGCTCTGAACTCACATTTAAAGTGTTTTTAATGGCGGCCGGTAAAACAGTGAAGTTATTAAACGTGATTAAATGTTTCAGTGTCGACATGTGAGCAGTTTTTATAAGAAGCGTTTCTCATTAATATGTAAATAGAGGCTCAGAGGAGGATTATGTTGATTCTCAGTTGTTTTACTGCTTCCAGTCTTCACAACAAACATTTAGGCTGTTCGAAACCGCATATTACATACTTCTATACTACATACTTCTATACTACATACTACATACTTCTATACTACATACTTCTATACTACATACTTCTATACTACATACTACACACTTCTATACTACACACTTCTATACTACATACTTCTATACTACATACTACATACTTCTATACTACATACTACATACTTCTATACTACATACTTTTATACTACATACATCTATACTACATACTTCTATACTACACACTTCTATACTACATACTACATACTTCTATACTACATACTTTTATACTACATACATCTATACTACATACTTCTATACTACATACTACATACTTCTATACTACATACTTCTATACTACATACTTCTATACTACATACATCTATACTACATACTTCTATACTACATACTACATACTTCTATACTACATACTTCTATACTACATACTACATACATCTATACTACATACATCTATACTACATACTACATACATATATACTACATACTACATACATCTATACTACATACATCTATACTACATACTTCTATACTACATACTACATACATATATACTACATACTACATACATCTATACTACATACATCTATACTACATACATCTATACTACATACTACATACATATATACTACATACTACATACATCTATACTACATACTTCTATACTACATACTTCTATACTACATACTACATACTTCTATACTACATACTTCTATACTACATACTACATACTTCTATACTACATACTTCTATACTACATACTACATACTTCTATACTACATACTTCTATACTACATACTTCTATACTTCTATACTACATACTTCTATACTACATACTTCTATACTACATACTTCTATACTACATACTTCTATACTACATACTTCTATACTACATACTTCTATACTACATACTTCTATACTACATACTTCTATACTACATACTTCTATCCTACACACTACACACTAAACAACCAGATAGTAAGCAGACCGTTTACACTGTAGTAAACTACACGATTACCCACAATGCATTTCGTTCCTACCCGAGCTGAAATCAGCAGGCTGAAGCTGATTTCGGCGAGAAAGTAGCCCTCCTTTCCTTCCTTCTTCCTCCCTCCCTCCTTTCCTCCCTTCCTTCCTTCCTTCCTTCTTCCTCCCTTCTTCCTCCCTCCCTTCCTTCCTTTCCTTCCTTCTTCCTCCCTCCTTTCCTCCGTTCCTTCCTTCCTTCTTCCTCCCTTCTACCTCCCTCCCTCCCTTCCTTCCTTCCTTCCTTTCTCCTTCCTCCCTCCTTTCCTTGACTCGAGGACAACAGGTGGGTTAAATTTGACTGCTAACATTAAACAGATTAAAATATATATAAATAGTGTAATCAGTGGAGACAAAGGCTGCAGATTAAAATGCAAACGTGATTTTTATGAAGTGAAAGTTAAAACAGAGCTGCCAGTTTGTGGAGAGATGTCAGAAGAAGAAGAAGAAGAAGAAGAAAAAGAGCTTTAATGAGAACATCTGGATCTGACGTCGCCGCCGCTTCCTGTGGTGTCAAACGTGTCATCAAACATCACCGCGTGTTTCCTTTCAACGAGGATCTCCTTCTTTTCTTTCTTTCTTTCTTTTTTTCTCAGAAAGTGTGATCAAAGTCAAAGCTCTTCTCTCTTTCAACACAGCAGCTTATCTAACAATCCGAGCTGCAGAAATTGTACACTTCTAATTAAAACAAAAGAGCCTCGAGCTGCATAACTGAAGATGTGTTTTACATAACAGTGTTGGGAAGAACTGGAACCAGTCTGCTACACATCTGTGGATCTTACAGTCAAGTGTTAATTTAAGATGTTTCGGCAAATCTCAGAGTGTTTAAAATCAGGCTTGTAGGGCTGAAGGGGTTTATCCTCCTGTGACTCTGCCTCCTCATATGGAGACATTACAGTTTGGGTTTGATGGACTTCATATGTCACTAGGGTTGGTAATGGTACCGACCATAGACTGTATATAAGAAATGGACGTAACATCCGTAACGTCACCCATTGGTTTGTGGACTGCTGCTCGGAGGCCAATAGTATCGGATCTGAGCAGCGCCATTTTGAACATTTCCGGTGCATGCTGGGAAAAATAAAAACAGGGATTCTACTTATATGGGCATCAGGAGGAGCATGAGGCGCCCTCCTGAACCTGTGAACCAATCAACCTGTCAATCACCACGTAGCCACGCCCTAATGCATACCCTGCTTTATCGTCACATATAAAATCAGGGAGGACAAAATGTCCCAAATGAACATCATACTGCATTGAAGAAGGCTTTAAACTAGCGATTGAGACCATAAACACATTTTGAAAACGTTTACTGAGGTTAGAAATCAAGTGAGAAGTTGGTGAATTCTCCATTGACTTGTATAGAGACGGAAGACCTTTTGACACCAAAACGGTCGCCCCCTGGTGGCCTTTTGATAGAATGCAGTTTTAAGTTACTTCTGCGTTGGCCTCATTTCAGAGGACCGGAACTCCCTGCCTGGTACCGACCAAATTACGTCAGTACTACCGAGTATTGATTCACATCAAATCAAGCGGTGCCGAATTTCGATACATCCAGACGGATCATTCTGTGTGGGGGTCTGGTGACGTCCACAGGGGGATTATATGGTGTCGTAAGGTCATTTTGGCTAAAGTGTTAAAAACAGGACAGTTTGTGTGAGAAGTGATTAAAGAGACAGGAGCTAAAACAGCCTGTTAATAGACAGAGGCTGAACTGAGCGGCTGCATAAAGGACCAGTAGAAGATAAATAAGGAGTTTTTATTCCAGTAGAGACACAGAATATTAATATAGAGCAGGAGATGTGAAGAATAAGTGTTTCAGTGTTTCAGTTGTGAGTTAACATCGATGACAAACATGTAAATCATAGTTTATATTCATCCATCAGAGCTGATTATTGTAGAGTTTTGATGCTCATAATGTGAACGATCCTCTTCGTCTCATCTCGTTCCTGCTCATGTTGCGTCTGTGTATGAATATCACTCAGTCAGATTCTACTTATTACACTGTGACAAAGAGAAGCAGCTCAGCGTCCGTCGAGGATTAAATGTGAATAAAGTTCCCGATGTCTGTTTCTGAGGCTTTAACCCCGACAGAGAGCAGCGCTGCAGCTCCGTCACTAATGTGAGGTCAAGATATAAACTTCTGTGACCAGACGCTGAGTCATAAGCTCTCATTAATGTAACATGCTTGTCTGATTTTAATTTTGTGCTGTTTTAGACTTTGTATTCATACACTGTGATAACGGCCTGAGAGAGAGACAGTTGACAGCTGGGAGTTCGGCTCTAAGGGTCAGTCTCTTTTAGTTTATACACCCAAACAAAGCAGAAACCACCACAGCTGACTCTCATCGCTCTCATGAAAACAACAACTGTCTCCAGCAGCAGATCATATCAGCTGTCACTAATTAACATGAACTCTCTGAGTCACTCGATGACGAACTTCAGCAAGTCTGATATCTGTTAAACTTCACTCTGTTAAAGCTGCTGGAAGAAGTACTCAGATACTTTCTATTATGAGCGATGTAATATGCAGTATTACAGTTAAAGTACTGCAGTATTATAGTGATGTAGTATGCAGTATTACAGTAAAGTACTGCAGTATTATGAGCGATGTAGTATGCAGTATTACAGTAAAAGTACTGCAGTATTATGAGTGATGTAATATGCAGTATTACAGTAAAAGTACTACAGTATTATGAGTGATGTAGTATGCAGTATTACAGTAAAAGTACTGCAGTATTATGAGCGATGTAGTATGCAGTATTACAGTAAAAGTACTGCAGTATTATAGTGATGTAGTATGCAGTATTACAGTAAAAGTACTGCAGTATTATGAGTGATGTAGTATGCAGTATTACAGTAAAAGTACTACAGTATTATAGTGATGTAGTATGCAGTATTCATCTTTAACAATGTGTTGTATTTATAAAGCTTGTTATATTATCCATTGTGTCAAATCTGCATCTGAAAAGTAACTAAAGCTGTCAAATAAATGTAGTGGAGTAGAAAGTACAATATTTCCCTCTGAGATGTAGAAAGTAGCATCACATGGAAATACTACAGTAAAGTACAAGTACCTCTAACTGTACTACAGTAAAGTACAAGTACCTCAAACTGTACTACAGTAAAGTACAAGTACCTCAAACTGTACTACAGTAAAGTACAAGTACCTCTAAACTGTATTTTCAGGTAACTTTCCATCACTGCAGATGTTTCTCAGTATTGTAATACATCAGTAACAGTAAAGTATCTTCACTCTTTTGTCTCTTCTGAACAATAACATCATGAACAGAAGCTCTTCACTCTCAGTGTTTGTTGTAGATCTGAACTCTGCAGCTGAAAGTGTGAAAACGTCCGTCAGCGAAATGTGAGAAGAAAAAAAAAAGAGAAAGGAGAGAAAGGAGAGAAAGGAGAGAAAGCACTCTGTATCAGTCAGTAAACGTCCGGAGTATTTCTGTCTCTGAGGGACAGAAACAAATAAAGTAATTAAAGCGTGAGTAAACAAAGCTGTCGCCATATGTCACCGTTTTCTCGCTCTCTCTGTGTGCCCTTCAGGAACGCTGGGAACTCGGAGCGCTTTGAGCAAAGACTGAGAATGTACTGAATGTGAATCTGCAACCACACAGACTCCTGATCACTATGTTCAGTATGTTCAGTATGTTTGTGTGTCGACTGCAAACATCTTCACAACTATTTTATAAAACATCACCAGTTTTCAGTATATTTAACAATGACTCTCCTCTAAGATAAGATCAGATCATAGATTGTATATAAGAAATGGACGTAACATCCGTGACGTCACCCATTGGTTTGTGGACTGCTGCTCGGAGGCCAATAGTATCGGATCTGAGCAGCACCATCTTGAACATTTCAGGTGCATGCTGGGTAAAATAAAAACAGGGATTCTACTTATATGGGCATCAGGAGGAGCATGAGGCGCCCTCCTGAACCTGTGAACCAATCAACCTGTCAATCACGACGTAGCCACGCCCTAATGCATACCCTGCTTTATCGTCACATATAAAATCAGGGAGGCCAAAATGTCCCAAATGAACATCATACTGCATTGAAGAAGGCTTTAAACTAGCGATTGAGACCATAAACACATTTTGAAAACGTTTACTGAGGTTAGAAATCAAGTGAGAAGTTGGTGAATTCTCCATTGACTTGTATAGAGACGGAAGTCCTTTTGACACCAAAACGGTCGCCCCCTGGTGGCCTTTTGATAGAATGCAGTTTTAAGTTACTTCCTGGTTGGCATCATTTCAGAAGACCGGAACTCCCCACCTGGGTTTAATGCCAGTCTGGGTTTAAGCAGGAAATGGAAACAATACCAATGTAAAATCAATGGGAATCCTCTTTGGTGGTTCATTCTAATAACAGCCTATAAAACTATTGATTATATTATTATTCATGTGGTAAAATGCTAAAAGAGGACAGTATTTCCCTTTTTAATAACATAAAGGTAAAGTCCAGCGGTAATAAATATAATAACTACCTCATTACACCAAAGAAATCATATTTAATGCACTATAATAAATTCAGTTAAATGACTATTAAAAATAACGATTAAATAAAAAATGTATAGATTAAACAGTATTAATTACCGCCCCGCAGTGATGTTGTTGAACCGGGGAATCCGTGTGTCCACCATGAAAGATGATTCCCATTGATTTTACATTGGTGTTGTTTCCGTGATGGGGACACGTAACTTTGACACATTACGTGTCCCCATCACGAAATTCAGTGTTAAGAAGTCGTTGCTCCCGTCACGTATCTCTGAGAGATCAGGCTCCTTTTTACACTTCCAGCTCTTTTTCTTTTTTATTCACTTATTCACTCCTCTTCCTCCCTCCTCTTCCTCCTCCTCCCGTCTCAGGGGGGAAACCCAAATACCTAATTACACTGCTGGTAGTTTTACACATGAAGAAGAAGAAGAAAACACACCTCAGGGTTGGACTGAGTCTCATATAGAGAAATAAAAACACTCGACTCTGCTGCTTTAATTCCTTTTCATGTCCTCTCTCTCTCTCTGTCTCTCTCTCCCTCCCCCCCTCTCTCTCTCTTCAACCTTGAGCTCCTCCTCTGAGAGAAGAAGTCACAGCGGCTCAGAGGTCTTTTGTCATGTTGCGACCGCAGCCGTCATCCCTTCATCCCTTCATCCTCTCAGCAGGAAGCTCGTATTTCCTTCAGCCTCGACACGGACGCTGTGATTAAGACGAGTGTCGCTGAGGTGGAATAATGTTAACGTTATGTACGATGTTGTTGTTGCTGCTCCGCTCCGCCTCGAGGACACACACTCTTTGTTTCCATTTCATTAGCTTTTCAGTGTGTTTACAGGTAACGCTGCTGCAGAGCTAATGCAGCGCAGGTCGAAGGGCCCTGACTCCCATTTAGGGATCATCTGCCATCATGTGATTAATCAGATGACTGAAAGCAACACAGGTTCATTTTATAGGAAACATGGAGGATGTTGTTGTGCTGTAAATAGAGATATTCTCCTTTTATACGTGACAGAAAGAGAAAGAAGAGGATTCATCAGGATGCTCACACACACACACACACACACACACACACACACACACACACACACACACACACACTAATTAACACTTGATATGATGAAAGTGTGTCAGGCTGATTTCTATCTGCAGACTCTGAGAGAAACAACAGGAATCACATGAAATCACAGCTGAAACTGTTTGATTTAGTGTCGTAAAGAAATAATTAAAATCCTCATTCAAATATTATAAATATTCTGAGTTTAAATCTTTTAATCAGCGTTAAATATGCAGAGCTGCTCGTAATAATCACACACACTGAAACTGTGAATGCAGCTTTTTTAGTCAGCACAGAAATATGACTCAAATATCCGACGCTCCTACGCAGAGCTCTCTGCGTCGCCGTAGCCTGACGTGCACCTCCAAAATATCCTAACTACGCGTCACGGCAACACAGACCGCAAGGGCTGTGATTGGTCCGCTCAAAACGTCAGTACCTCCGGCAGTTGCTTCTTCCGGTCTTTCTTCCTGCAACACCGCCATTATTATTAATAATGAACAAAAGGTATGTGTTTTCTGTTATTAGCGCACATAACGCACATTGCGCAATGCTACATGCTACTGTGACCGGAAGATAAACAAGGATACGGATATGACTCCTCTGAAACCACACACACCCCCTAGCGGCATGGCGGTGAATTGCAGAGCAACGCGTTCCCTCGACGCAGAACTATGAAAGGTCAACGACGGCGAAGCATAAATCACGTTTTTCAGGATTCAGCTGATAAAATGCTGCCACTAGTTTCATTTAAAGGTTTACGTTTTAAAATAAGTGACTTTACCAAGAAAACCTGGTGAATCATAGAGGCAGCAGTTATGAGTTATCATACTTCAACTGACCCAAGAAAGATCAGCTGTCTGCCTTTAAGAATCAACAACGAGTCCGTTCTGTTTCTGTTTATCTGAACGTTAACCTTCCTGTCGTCCTCCCGGGTCAAATTGACCCCATCTGTTTTGACTGTTCCTTCTTTCCTTCCTTCCTTCCTTCTGTCCTTCCTTCCTTCTTTCCTTCCTCCCTTCCTTCCTTCCTTCTTCCTACCTTCTTACTCCTTTCCTTCCTTCATTCTTCCTTCTTACTCCTTTTCTTCCTTCTTTCCTTATTCTTCCTTCCTCCTTCCTTCCTCCTTTCTTTCCTTCCTTACTTCCTTCCTTCTTTCTGTCCTCCCTCCTTCCTTACTCCTTTCTTTCCCTCCTTCTTACTCCTTTCCTTCCTTCTTTCCTTATTCCTCCTTCCTTCCTCCTTTCTTTCCTTCCTCCCTCCCTCCTTACTCCTTTCCTTCCTTCCTCCCTCCTTTCCATCCTTCCTTCCTCCCTCCTTTCCATCCTTCCTTCCTCCTTTCCTCCCTCCTTCCTTCCTTCCTTGACCAGAGGACAACAGGAGGGTTAAAGCCACCTGATGCATCTCTGGATGTAAACCTGAGTCCAGCTGGTTGGATCAGAGCCGGTTGATGCAGCATCATCTTCATCGCGGCAGGTAAACGTCTCTGAGCAGCATCGTCTTCATCGCGGCAGGTAAACGTCTCCGAGCAGCATCGTCTTCATCGCAGCAGGTAAACGTCTCCGAGCAGCATCGTCTTCATCGCAGCAGGTAAACGTCTCTGAGCAGCATCGTCTTCATCGCGGCAGGTAAACGTCTCCGAGCAGCATCGTCTTCATCGCGGCAGGTAAACGTCTCCGAGCAGCATCGTCTTCATCGCAGCAGGTAAACGTCTCCGAGCAGCATCGTCTTCATCGCGGCAGGTAAACGTCTCCCAGCAGCATCGTCTTCATCGCAGCAGGTAAACGTCTCCGAGCAGCGTCGTCTTCATCGCGGCAGGTAAACGTCTCTGAGCAGCATCGTCTTCATCGCAGCAGGTAAACGTCTCAGAGCAGCGTCGTCTTCATCGCAGCAGGTAAACGTCTCTGAGCAGCATCGTCTTCATCGCAGCAGGTAAACGTCTCTGAGCAGCATCGTCTTCATCGCGGCAGGTAAACGTCTCCGAGCAGCATCGTCTTCATCGCAGCAGGTAAACGTCTCCGAGCAGCATCGTCTTCATCGCAGCAGGTAAACGTCTCCGAGCAGCATCGTCTTCATCGCTGCAGGTAAACGTCTCTGAGGCTTTAAAGGACAGACGTTACCGACACGCTCTCAGCTGTAACGAAGCTCTCGGGGCTCCAGAAGTATCATAAAGGCTCATTAAAGTGTAAAACCACATGCGCCTCGTTGTAACTGCAGGTTGACAAGCATGAAACATCCAATTAGGAGGAAGCTCAATTAAAGTTTCACTGTTATAATTATCTTCCTTCTTCTTCCTGTGTGTTTTATTTGTTTACTTTGAGCCTTAACCCTCCTGTCGTCCTCCCGGGTCAAATTGACCCCGTCTCTTTTGACTGTTCCTTTTTTCCTTCCATCCTCCCTCCTTCCTTCTTTCCTTCCTTCCTTCCTTCCTTCCTTCCTTCCTCCCTCCATCCTTACTCCTTTTTTTCCTTCCTTCCCCCTTCCTTTCCTCCCTCCCTTCCTTCCCTCCTTCCTTCCATCCTTCCTTCCTCCCTCCATCCTTACTCCCTTCCTTCCTTCCTCCCTCCTTCGTTCCTTCTTTCCTTCCTTACTTCCTTCCTTCCTCCCTCCTTCCTTCCTTCCTTCCTTCCTTCCTCCTGTCCTTCCTTGACCAGAGGACAACAGGAGGGTTAATGATCTCGTCAGCTGTAAATAACCTTTACATGTAGAATCAAGCTAGAGCTGAGATTTCAAGCCTAGTTAAAACTGCCCCCCCCCCCCCTCCCCCGTTAATTCACAAGAGCTTTTTGAGCAGGTGACTATCAGACGGTGCTCATGTGTTGAACTGTGAGAGATATAAAGCTTCCCTCTGTGCAGAGACCCAATCAATACAAACATTCCTTTGTTCCTGTATCAATCAAGCTCCTTAACAGCCAGAAATGAAAGAATGTGTAGTAGAGCTGCTCGATTATGGAAACAATCATAATCACAATTATTTGGGTCAAAACATAGACTGTATATAAGAAATGGACGTAACATCCGTGACGTCACCCATTGGTTTGTGGACTGCTGCTCGGAGGCCAATAGTATCGGATCTGAGCAGCGCCATCTTGGAGATTTCAGGTGCATGCTGGGAAAAATAAAAACAGGGATTCTACTTATATGGGCATAAGGAGGATCATGAGGCGCCCTCCTGAACCTGTGAACCAATCAACCTGTCAATCACCACGTAGCCACGTCCTAATGCATACCCTGCTTTATCGTCACATATAAAATCAGGGAGGACAAAATGTCCCAAATGAACATCATACTGCATTGAAGAAGGCTTTAAACTAGCGATTGAGACCATAAACACATTTTGAAAACGTTTACTGAGGTTAGAATCAAGTGAGAAGTTGGTGAATTCTCCATTGACTTGTATAGAGACGGAAGTCCTTTTGACACCAAAACGGTCGCCCCCTGGTGGCCTTTTGATAGAATGCAGTTTTTAAGTTACTTCCACGTTGGCCTCATTTCAGAGGACCGGAGCTCCCCGCCTGGGTCAAAATTGCATTTATTGGACATTTCTTGTCCGTTCGGCTTAATTAATTTTCTCTCCAAGCAGCAGCCTTTTATCTTTTACCTGTAGCAACATACGGCAGAACATGTGCGGAGATATTAGTGCTAGCTGATTTACTGGATGTGGATGAACCAGCCAGATTTCATTTCAACCCTTCACGGATGATCAAGTTGCTGTTTCTGTCTAATCTAACATGTGAGTGAGATCTGTATGATGTGAGTATTTGGAGCTGTTCAGACTTCAGACACATCTGTCCAAATGAGATTTGAAACTACCTCCCAAAGGTGGTTTTCTGGTTTGCAAAAATCGGATTTCATGTGAATCATGACTGTTCAGACTTCATAAGAGCATCTGGTTCCAATCTAGATTGGCTAAAAATCGGAAATATGGATGTATACTTATGGCAGTATATGTGTAGGATCATCCAGTCTCAGTCTGTGTTTATTCCATCACTGTCTTTCAACCCTCCTGTTGTCCTCTGGTCAAGGAAGGACAGGAGGAAGGAAGGAAGGAAGGAAGGAAGGAAGGAAGGAAGGAAAGGAGTAAGGAAGGAAGGAAGGAAGGAAAGGAGTAAGGAAGGAAGGAAGGAAGGAGTAAGGAAGGATGGAGGGAGGAAGGAAAGAAATAAAGGAGTAAGGATGGAGGAAGAAGGAAGGAAAGAAGGAAGAAAGAAAGGAGTAAGGATGGAGGAAGGAAGGAGTAAGGAAGGAAGGAAGGAAGGAGTAAGGAAGGATGGAGGAAGGAAGGAAAGAAAGGAGTAAGGATGGACGGATGAAGGAAGGAAAGAAGGAAGGAAAGAAAGGAGTAAGGATGGAGGAAGGAAGGAAAGAAGGAAAGGAGTAAGGAAGGAAGGAAGGAAAGAAAGGAGTAAGGAAGGAGGGAGGACGGAAGGAAGGAAAGAAGGAACAATCAAAATAGATGGGGTCAATTTGACCCGGGACGCTGATGTTGTTTCTACTGTATCATTCATGTGCTGCTACTTCCTCCCCATCAGTAACCTCTACATGTATAAACCAGGAGCAGAGAACAGGAAGTGCGATGGGGACTTCCCGTGACCTCGGATCGTTACAGCGACGTCAACATGTGGCGAAAATCTTCCATTTACTGAATCGATTCTTCACGCTCGGTTCCTCCTGCGGATCATTGATCATCACATCACATGGACGAGACTGGTTCTCCAGTAGCGTGAGCGTGAAGAGGCTGAAGGCCGGCTCGCTCTTGTGCCGCATTGATTGGCCGGCAGCCAGCGTTATATGATTACAAGCCCTCCAAACTCTTGAAGGTGAGTGCCACGAAAATGAGCGGTAATTCCCCAGCGTGTATATATATATCCAGCGTACCCCGACAACAGGAGCATTCATCAAGGTCCTGCTGATGAAACGGGCAGACACAGCGGATAAACACCAGGCTGACATGGCTGTGTTTGGAGATGTCACTAAATCCTTGACTTTAGGATTGTTTTAAATGAAAAGCCGGCAGCAGCAGCGGAGGAGGATCCACTTCAGTGTGTTTTTATGTGTTAGTCACAGAGAGAGAGAGAGAGAGATGGAGAAGAGAGAGAGAGATGAAGAGAGAGAGAGAAAGAGAGAGAGGAGAGATGGACGGTCTGCTTCAGCAACATTACAACGCAACAATTTATTGTTAGAGGAGGAAAAACTGTGCTCTTAACCCTCCTGTTGTCCTCGAGTCAGGGAGGAAGGAAGGAAGGGAGGAAAGGGGGATGGAAGGGAGGAAGAAGGAAGGAAAGGAGGGAGGAAGAAGGAAGGGAGGACGGAAGGAAGAAGGAAGAAAGGAGGGAGGAAGGAAAGAAAGAGAGGAAGGAGGAAGGAAGGAAGAAGGGAGGAGAAGGAAGGAATAAGGGAGGAAGAAGGAAGGAAAGGAGGAAGGAAGGGAGGAAGAAGGAAGGAAAGTAGGGAGGAAGGAAGGATGGGAGGGAGGGAGGGAGGAAGGAAGGGAGGAAAGGAAATATATTTTTTTTTTCTTCCTTTTACCCACTTTGTCATTATTCTGCCGTCTCTCTCTCTGTCTGTGTGTGTCTCTCTCTTTCTCTCTGTCTCTCTCTCTGTCTCTCTCTCTCTCTCTCTCTCTCTCTCTCTCTCTCTCTGTCTCTCTCTCCCTCTTTCTCTCTCTCTCTCTGTCTCTCTCTCTCTCTCTCTCTCTCTCTCTCTTTCCTCTCTCTCTCTCTCTCTCTCTCTCTGCCTCTCTCTCTCTCTCTGTCTCTCTCTCTCTCTCTCTCTCTCTGTCTCTGTCTCTCTCTCTGTCTCCCTCTCTCTCTCTCTCTCTCTCTCTCTCTCTGTCTCTCTCTCTCTCTCTCTCTCTCTCTCTGTCTCTGTCTCTCTCTCTCTCTCTCTCTCTCTCTCTCTCTCTCTCTCTCTCTCTCTCTCTCTCCAACCTTGAGCTCCTTTAAATATTCATGATGATTCGTAGCTGTAGCCTTTTAAATCCTGACGGGGGAAGGTAAAGCTATGAATGTGATTTCAGCGGCTTCACGCGCTCCGTGTTGTTTTTCATTACTTCCTGATGGCGTTGGAGGCGGAGGAGGTCAGCTGAGGTCGAGAGACGAGAGCGAGGAGACGAAATTAATTCCAATTACTGCGGACACCTTTACAGATCTGAGAGGTTCAGTACATCACCTGAGAGAGGCTCAGTATCCACAGGAGGAAGGATCGCTCTCATTTAACCCTCCTGGTGTCCTCCTCAAGGAAGGAAGGGAGGGAGTGAGGGAGGGAGGGAGGGGAGGGAGGGAGGGAGGGAAGGAAAGGAGGAAGGAAGGAAAGGAGGAAGGAAGGGAGGAGAGGAAGGGAGGAAAGGAGTAAGGATCGCTCTCATTTAACCCTCCTGTTGTCCTCCAGTTAAGGGAGGAAGGAAAGGAGGAAGGAAGGAAGGAAGGAAAGAGGAAGGAAGGGAGCAGAGGAAGGGAGGAAAGGAGGAAGGATCGCTCTCATTTAACCCTCCTGTTGTCCTCCAGTTAAGGGGGAAGGAAGGGAGGAAGGGAAGGAGGAAGGAAGGAAGGGAGGGAGGAAGAAGGAAGGAAAGGAGGGAGGAAGGAAAGAGGGAGGGAGGAAAGAAGAGGGAAGGGAGGAAGGAGGGAGGAAGGAAAGAAGGAAAGGAGGAAGGTAGGACAGAGGGAGGAAAAAAGGAAAGAGGGAGGGAGAAAGGAAAAGAGGAAGGGAGGAAAGAAGGACAGAGGAAAGAAGGGAGGAAGGAAGGAAGAAAGGAAGGAAAGAAGGAGGGAGGGAGGACAGATGGAAGGAAGGGGACGACATGAAGGTTAAATATCATCTGCCAAACTTCTCTCACTTCTTCTTCTTCCTCTTCTTCTTCTTCTTCTCCTTCTTCACACTCGCTCACATCTTTCTTCTTGGAGGGTAATTTTCTCTTTTTTTTTTAGCTCGGGAGGCGACACACAATTAGTTTTGGGATGATGAGCTACTGTGAGCTTTCCATGACCTCGCACGATATCCAATCAATTTAGAGATGTGTTTTCTTTTAATTAATTAAAAGCAGATCAAAGAGCGGAGATAGATGAAGATGAAACATTCACACACACACTTTCATATAGACGCTCCTTATCATAAAAAAAAAAAAAAAACCTCATAAAATTCACCCGCACACTCGAACACACCAGGCCCGCTCGTCTCCAAACATGCAGCCTCATGTTTATTTATGAGCACCTTCAAAGGATTGTCCGGCCCTCAGAATAAAGAAGGTCCCTCCCCGAAGCTTCTCAGTCAGCGTCTGTAAATTAGAGACATAACTCTCAGCAAGAAAGTGGCGGCTGCACTCAACTCCTTCAAGCTAGAGTGGACGCACACAAAGAGAAGAAGAAGAGAAGAAGAAGAAGCTCATCACCATGGCGATCTTTCTCTGTTAATGCGGGTCTTGATGCAACCGTGATGTCAGCTGTCAAAAATACACTGAGGACCAAAACTTCAAACAGAAACAACTAAAATATCTTTTGACTGTTCCTTCCTTCCTTCTTTCTTCCTTCCTTCCTTCCTTCCTTCCTTCCTTCCTTCCTTCCTCTTTTTTATTCCCTCTCCTTATTCCTTTCCTTCCGTCCTTCCTTCCTTCCTTCCTTCCTATTTTCCTCCCTCTCCTTTTTGCTTTTCTTTCCTTCCTTCCTTCCTTCCTTCCTTCCTTCCTTCCTTCCTTCCTTCCTTCCTTCCTTCCTTCCTTCCTTCCTTTCTTCCTCATTTCCTTCCTCCCGTCCCTCCTTACTCCTTTCCTTCCTTCCTCCCTCCCTCCCTCCTTACTCCTTTCCCTCCTTCCCTTCCTCCCTCCCTCCTTACTCCTTTCCTTCCTTCCTTCCTACTTTCCTTACTTCCTCCCCCCCTCCCTCCTTACTCCTTTTCTTCCCTTCCTCCTTCCCTCCTTACTCCTTTCCTTCCTTCCTCCCTCCCTCCTTACTCCTTTCTTTCCTTCCTCCCTCCCTCCTTACTCCATCCTTCCTTCCTTCCTTCCTTCCTTCCTTCCTTCCTTCCTAACTTCCTCCTGTCCTTCCTTGACCTGAGAGCAACAGGAGGGTTAAACCATTTATAATCATTTCAGATTAATATTGAACCTTAATCATTTTTTGGGGTGTAAAAAAAACAGAAAGCTGAAATTTCTGGTAAAATAATAATAATTAAGCTGCAAGCAGCGATGAACGGGCCCTCGTTAATTTGAATCAAAATAGCTGACTTCCTGTTGGAGATAGAGTATGGGTCCAAGAGGCTTTTTTGTGCGTCTTTAGATGATACATATGTGTACCGATTTTCGTTTGTCTACGTCAATCTGGAGGGAGGGGCTCCATTTTTTTCATTTGCCTAGGGGGCGCTGTAGAGCTATTTTGATATGCACATTTCCGTAAACTATGAACTATCAAATGTTTCGCCGGGTCTGGCATGTGTGCAAATATTCGTGAGTTTTTGGCCATTTTCGTGTTTGTTTTGGAAGAAGAAAAACGAGAAGAAGAAGAATTCCTGCAGATTCGACAGAGATATGAGAGTGGAAACACCATAGCAACCGCCTTAGCAACCGCCTTAGCAACCAAGGACCAGGTTGAAGCCATGACTTTTGATTTACAGGCAGCATTTTTTACACATGTTCACCTCATGTTTTGGACTATGAGTCAAGAAAAGAAGGGAGGAAGAAGGAAGAAAGGAAGGAAGGAAAGGAGGGAGGAAGGAAGGAAAGGAGTTAGGAAGGAAGGGAGGAAAGGAAAGAAGGAAGGAAAAAAGGAAGGAAGGAAGCAAGGAAAGGGAGGAAGGAAAGAGGGAGGGAGGGAGGAGGTAGGGGGAAGGAAAAGAGGAAGGGAGGAGGGAAGGAAATAGGAAAGAAGGAATGGAGGAAGGTAGGGGGAGGAAAGAGAGAGGAAGGAAAGAAAGAGAAGGAGGGAGGGAGGAAGGACAGACGGAAGGAAGGGAGGAAAGAAGGAACAGTCAAACAGACGGGTCAATTTGACGACACAATGTTTAATATCCAGTATCAGAGTATAGAAGTAGCAGAAAGTCACTAAAATCATGGGTTAGGGTCTTAAGAGATGTTTTGCTTTCTAAGTGTTTTTCTGGAAGTTGGAGTATGGATATTAAGGCAGCTATAAAATAACGAGCTGGTGTGAATCTCAGACTAAATATTTCAGACTCAGCTCCGTTATCAGCAGCTCGCCTCCTCTACGAGCATCCACACGATCACAGCACGGCTGCTGCTGCTGCTGCCAACCACACACTGTTATATTCATGTATCTGTGTGTGTGTGTGTGTGTGTGTGTGTGTGTGTGTGTGTGTGTGTGGTGTGTGTGTGTGTCTCTCTGCAGACACCAGAACAAACATTCATCGGGCGTTTTGCCTGCAGCTGACTACATTTGCATTGTGGCCTCAGAACACGTCGCTAACAGCACGAATCTACTACACACACACACACACACACACACACACACACACACACACACACACACACACACACACACACACTGCTCAAATACTCCCCCCACTGTGAGAAGCTGCTCAGGTAAACAGTTTAGATTTGAGTGTTTTATCTGACTGTTTGTTACATAGCTGAAATATTTCAATCAAAAATAATCAATTAAATTATTAAATGATTATTAAAGACAAAGTGATGATCAGCTGATATAATTCGATTATAATGTTCTTACAGGTAAGTGGCTTTATGTGTTCTTATGTTGCTCAATAATAATATAATACTAATAAGTATGTGAATATAATGATTGTTGTGAGTTTCGTTGATGACAAAGAAAAAAATATATATATTTAAAAAAAATGTTAAAAAAAATAAAAAATATAAAAATAAAAATATTATCAATGAAAATATAAAAAATAAAAATATTAAAATAAAAATATTATCAATGAAAATATAAAATTAAAAATATTAAAATAAAAATATCAATGAAAACATAAAACAATTTAAAATGCAAAAAAATATATAAAAAATGTAAAATATTTTAAAAAAATATATATATATATTATCAATGAAAATATAAAAAAATAAAAATATTAAAATAAAAATATTAAAATAAAAATATCAATGAAAATATTAAAAAATCAAAAATGCAAAAAACATAAAGGAAAACAATATATAAAGAAAAATATAAAATTTGAAATAAAGAAAAAATATAAATATTATAAATATATATATCAACATTATTATGCTTTAACAATGACTGAGACATTTATACAGATAAGATAAATATTCCTTTTTATTCCCACTATGGAGA
>NC_084985.1:1713533-1748533 GCF_963691925.1 Scomber scombrus
TCCTTCCTTCCTTCCTTCCTTCCTTCCTTCCTTCCAGCTGTCACATTAACAGACTGGGAGTTTATTATTTCCTTCCTTCCTTCCTTCCTTCCTTTTTCCTTCCTTCCTTCCTTCCTTCCTTCCTTCCTCCCATCCTTCCTTCCTTCCTTCCTTCCTTCCTTCCTTCCAGCTGTCACATTAACAGAGTGGGAGTTTATTATTTCCTTCCTTCCTTCCTTCCTTCCTCCCTTCCTTCTTTCTTCCTTCCTTCCTTCCTTTCTTCTTCCTTCCTTCCTTCCTTCCTTCCAGCTGTCACATTGACAGACTGGGAGTTTATTATTTCCTTCCTTCCTTCCTTCCTTCCTTCCTTCCTTCCTTCCTTCCTTCTTCCTTCCTTCCAGCTGTCACATTAACAGACTGGGAGTTTATTATTTCCTCCCTTCCTTCTCTCTTCCTTCCTTCCTTCCTTCCTTCCTTCCTTCCTTCCTTCCTTCCTTCCTTCCTTCCTTCCTTCCTTCCTTCCTTCCTTCCTTCCTTCTTCCTTCCTTCCAGCTGTCACATTAACAGAGTGGGAGTTTATTATTTGCCCTCCTGAAGGTAACTACAGTATCACAGTGATGTTGTGTAGAACTGGAACAACCTCGCAGCAGCTGTTGTTGTTGTTTCTGTTTCCTGAATTAAAAAATGTCCAAATTTAGTCGTTTTTCTGCATGATTGATAATTATCATCCAAGTGGAGGTAAAAAAAAAAAAAAAAAAAAAATAAGGTAAAAAAACAAAACAGGACAAAATAATCATGACTGAGGCTTTTTAACCCTCAGGAAGGAAGGAAGGAAAGGAGGAAGGAAGGAAGGAAAGGAGGAGGAAAGGAAAGAAGGAAGGTATGTAGGAGGGAGGCAGGGAGAAAGGAAAAGAGGAAGGGAGGAAGGAAGGAAAGAAGGACAGAGGAAAGAAGGAAGGGAGAAAGAAAGGAAGGAAGGAAGGAGGGAAGGGAGAGAGGAAGGAAAGAAGGAAGGGAGGAAAGAAAGAGAGGAGGGAGGGAGGAATGAAGCAAGGAAGGAAGGAAGGAAGCAGAAGGAAAGGAGGGTGGAACGAAGGGAGGAAAGGAAAGAAGGAAGGTATGTAGGAGGGAGGGAGAAAGGAAAAGAGGAAGGGAGGGAGGAAGGAAGGAAGGAAGGAAGGACAGACCCAAGCAAGGAAGGAAGGAAAGAAGGAAGGAAGGAATGAAGGAATGAAGGAAGGAATGAAGGAATGAAGGAACAGTCCAAACAGACAGGGTTAATATAAACATGAAGTATAGGATCTAGATGCTGACTGACGTCTGAGCCTCGCTGAGCTTTAACGTGTTTCTGTGTAAATATAATGAAGCGTTTTGTATGTTAATGTTTGCTCTGATAAATCTCATTAACCTTTAAAGCTCTGAGCTGAACATGTTGAGCCCCAAACATGCTGCTGTCATTATGTTTCCACACAGGAGGAAGAGGAGGAGGAAGAGGAAGAGGAAGAGGAGGAGGATCTGTCCAGGAATACATTTAAATGGAAGGAAGAAGGAAAGGAGTGAGGAAGGAAGGAGGAAAGGAAAGAATGAAGGTAGGTAGGAGGGAGGGAGGGAGGGAGGGAGGGAGGAAAAGAGGAAGGGAGGAAGTAAGGATAGCAGGAAAGAGGAAAGAAGGAAGGAAAGAAAGAAAGGAAGGAAGGAAGGAAGGAAGGAAGGAAGGAGGGAGGAAGGACTGACGGAAGGACTGACGGAAGGAAGGGAGGAAAGAAGGAAGGAAAGGAAGAAGAAAGGAAGGGAGGAAGAAGGAAGGAAAGGAAGAAGAAAGGAAGGAAGGAAGGGAGGAAGAAGGAAGGAAAGGAGGGAGGAAGGCAGGGAGGAAAGGAAAGAAGTAAGGGAGGAAGGTAGGTAGAAGGGATGGAGGGAGGGAGGGAGGAAAGAAAGAAGGACAGAGGAAAGAAGGAAGGGAGGAAAGAAAGGAAGGAAGGAAGGGAAGGAGGAAGGAAAGAAGGGAGGAAAGAAAGAGGGAAGGAGGGAGGAAGGACAGACGGAAGGAAGGAAGGAAGGAAGGAGGAAAGAAGGGAGGAAGGAATGGAGGAAAGGAAAGAAGGAGGGAAAGTCTGTGTAAATATAATGAAGCGTTTTGTATGTTAATGTTTGCTCTGATAAATCTCATTAACCTTTAAAGCTCTGAGCTGAACATGTTGAGCTAAGTTACTTCAGCGTTGGCATCATTTCAGAGGACCAGAACTCCCCGCCTGGTTTGAGCCTTACACAGAACTACTCTGAGACTGAAAACATGATTACTGTCATCAGGCCTCTTATTTTGCATTATATATTTATGCATTATATTGTGTTATAAATCATATATACTACAGGAACTTAAACTGTCCACAAGTTGTTTTAAATGAATGTTAACCTTTATTTTACCTCGACTGAGAAGGAATCCTCGTTTACAACGCTGTCGAGAAACAACAACACAACAAACAATAATGGGTCGTTTCTTGTCAAATTTTTAATAATGTGAGAAAAATTCTATTTAATGAAATCCGATGTCATGGTTTTGTGTTTCTGTCGTATTTATAGATTCAATTATGTGGAATAAAAAGAAACCGATAGCATCTCTGAGAACCTGTTCAGCTCTGTAATCAATCTCTCCAACAATCCACCGGCTTTTATTGCAACACAATAAACTGAGGCCGATAGTCAGAGTAGTTGAGCTTGATGTAATTTATCTGTTAATCCATTTATTTTTACTCTGAGTGTTAATAGTGTACAATGAGCCGGGTGTGAGGTACAAACACAGTGAGGAAGTCTTTTCATCCAGATGTGAATGATGTGTTTAATCTTAAATAACAAAAGACGCCTGTTTTTTAGCTGCTTGGTATGCAGATAAAATCCAGACGACATTTAAGAGATTTCATTTACACTTATATCACAAATCAGATCACAATGAGTCTGAGTTCCTTTGTTCTCTGGTCTCAAACACTCAGTGGAAGCTTTTACAAGCAGCTTTGTAGAGCTTTGATAAATATTTAACCTTCCTGTCGTCCTCCTGGGTTAAATGGACCCCGTCTGTTTTGACTATTCCTTCCTTCCTCTCTTCCTTCCTTCTTTCCATCCTCCCTCCTTCCTTATTCCTCCTTCCTTCCTTCCTCTCTTCCTTCCTTCCTTCCCCTCTCTCCTTTCCTTCTTTCCTTCCTTCTTTCCATCCTCCTTCCTTCCTTCCTCTCTTCCTTCTTTCCTTCTTCCCCCTCTCTCCTTTCCTTCCTTCCTTCCTTCTTTCCATACTCCCTCCTTCCTTATCCTCCCTTCCTTCCTTCCACTCTTCCTTCCTTCCTTCCTTCCTTCCTTCCCCTCTCTCTTTTCCTTCCTTCCTTCTTTCCATCCTCCTTCCTTCCTTATTCCTCCCTTCCTTCCTTCTTTCCCCCTCTCTCCTTTCCTTCCTTCCTTCCTTCTTTCCATCCTCCTTCCTTCCTTATTCCTCCCTTCCTTCCTTCTTTCCCCTCTCTCCTTCCTTCCTTCTTTCCATCCTCCTTCCTTCCTTATTCCTACCTTCCTGCATTCCTTCCTTCCATCTGTCCTTCCTCCTCTCCCTCCCTCCCTTCCTTCTTTCCTTCCTTCTTCCTCTCTCCCTCCTTTCCTTCCTTCCTTCCTTCCTTCTTCCTCCCTTCCTTCTTTCCCCCTCTCCTTTCCTTCCTCCCTTTCTTCTTTCCTTTCCTCCTTTCCTTCCTCCCTTCCTTCCTTCCTTCCTTCCTTCCTTCCTTCCTTCCTTCCTTCCTTCCTTCCAAGTAGCTTTTTAGAGTTTTGATAACTATTTAATCCACAGAGGCAGATGCAGGTCAGAGGTATTTCGTACCTGATGCTCAGAAACCGAAAGAGATTTTTAACCTGAACTTCTGAACACAAACAAACCTTGAAGTGAGAGAAGACAGAGAGAGAGAAACAGCTCCAGTCAGACTGTTAACGAGCCTTCAGGGACCCGGCGGGGTTTATAACACCTTGTTGTCCAGTGTTGTCAGATGTCTGCAGACTCCAGCGCTGACACTACTGAAGCTCTTTCATCTGCTTCTTTTCAGTCAATAAATGTAATGTTGTGCTTTAAGAGAGATTGAAAAGAAAGGAGGAATATGAGCAGTATGTAAGGGTTAAAGTAGATGATCAGCTTCTATTGAGCTTCATCAGTCTGAGTTATTATATCAAGTGATATCTGACACATTTACAGTCTTTTTAGCATCAGATTCCCTCTTAGTGTTTCCCTGTTGAGCTGTGGTGGAAGTATAGTAACACAAAGACTTTGCTACTAAAAACACTGTAACGTTGAAACATAGAAGATGAAGATTTGACTCATCTACTCTTATCCTTTCTTTCTTTGTCTGTCTTTCTTTCTCCTACTTAATCTTTTTTCTCTCATACTTCTTTCTTTCTTTCTCTTCTTCCTCCTTTTTCTTTCTTTCTTTCTACTTCTTGTTCTTTCTTTTTCTTCTTCCTCATTCCTTCTTTCTCATCCCTTTTCTTTCTTTCTTTCTGTCATTTTAATCTATGTGACTTTTGATGAAATAGTTGGATTTTTAACTAGTGTTTGTGTTGATTGTCTAATAAATGGATTTTTAAAATCAAAATCTTTCTTTCTCTCCTCCTCATACTTCTTTTTCTGTCTTTCTCTTCTTCCTTCCTTCCTATATTTCTTTCTTTCCTTTCATTCATGGACGCTGAAGCTTCATATTAGCTTCAGATCAACTTTTAAATCCATGTTTCCACAGAAGGAGGACTGTGGGTTTAGTCCTCCATCACTTCCATTGTAAACATGATGAAGGGATCTTCTAATGGTCAGTATGAACAGGAGGAATCATTACAGTAAACATGATGAAGGGATCTTCTAATGGTCAGTATGAACAGGAGGAATCATTACAGTAAACATGATGAAGGGATCTTCTAATGGTCAGTATGAACAGGAGGAATCATTACAGAACTGACTGATGGTTTAAAGACACACTGGGACAATAGTGGATCCGTCCTTTAACGTGTGACATCATAACGTATTAAAAGACAAAGAGCATTACCACATAAACCCGTCTGAACAGAAACATCCAAGCAATGAGCAAGAGAATGAAAAGAGGATTTAATGGATTACTATTTAAAGAGCTGATAAATAATCTCTCTCCGTGTCTGATCCAGCATCCCGTTGGATTTGTGATGAAACACTGTCGTCCAATCTGTTGACTCAGTGTCTTTTTTAATAGGTGTGGGCATTACTTTTTATAGCGGGGAGACACCCTGCCAAGGTCCAAACGGAGTCATCCTGATCCCCTTCCTGCCAGACGCTCATTACAAACACTGGCAAATCAGAAGTGACTCTTTCCTCCAGTTATCAGGTCTGTGCAGCAGAGAGGAAGGACGGCCGCTCTGTCATTCAGCTCATCCTCACGTCCAAGAGGAGCGGAGCCGTTAAGTGATTACAGAAGGGTCAGAGACAGAAAAGGGCGATTCATAAATATATTAAACTAGATTTAAAAGCAGCATCAGGTTTGTTAAAATGTACATTTAGTATTTTTGTTGGTTTTATATCATTTGAAATGACATTTGCACCATTTTTTACCAAAAGTAAGACTGAATGCTCCTGAAAATGTCAAATGGTGTAACCACAAAAGAATGATACATATTACACGTTTTATCCTCCTAGAGAGAAAGAAAGAAAGTGGATGAAGAAGAGAAAGAATAAGAAGTTGGAGGAGAGAGAGAAAGAAAAATAACGAAAGAAAGAGGTAACCACAAAAGATAGAGGAGGAAGAAGAGAAAGATCGAAAGAAAGATAAAGAAAGAAAGGAGGAAGAGGAGAAAGAGAAAGAAAGGAGGAAGAGGAAAAAGAAAAAGAGAAAGAAAGGAGGAAAAAATAAAGATAAATGAGTAAGAAGTGAAAGACAGAAATAAAGATAAAGGAGAAAGAAGGAAAGAAAGAAAGATAAATTAGAAAGATGAGAAAAAAATAGGAAAGGAGGAAGAAGAGAAAGAACAAGAAGGGAGGAAGGAAAGGAAGGAAGGAAGGACAGAGGAAAGAAGGAAGGGAGGAAGGTAGGGGGGAGGAAAGAAAGAGAGAAGGAGGGAGGGAGTAAAGAAGGAAGGAAGGGGGAAGGAAAGGAGGGAGGAAGGAATGGAGGAAAGGAAGGTAGGAGGGAGGGAGTAAAGAAGGAAGGAGGGAGGGAGGGAGAAAGGAAAAGTGGAAGGGAGAAAGGAAGGAAAGAAGGAACAGTCAAAACAGACGGGGTCAATTTGACCCGGGAGGACGACAGGAAGGACACATCTATATTTCTATTATTGTAAACAAAACCAACAATGAACTGAATTAAAAATGAAACTAAAATATATTTGAGTGTTTTTCTCCCTTATTAAGAACAACTGGATTAAATATTGATGCTCTAATGAGAGTTTAAAGCTCTAAAGGTTAGAAGAGGATCCTGTTAACTGTACCTGCAGAGCTCTTTAAACGTCAACAAGACTGACGCGTGTGATTATTGGAGTCATCGTACATTCTGTTATACGGGATAATTTGAAGTAGATTTAATTATAAATAAATGAAGCTATTCCTCATTGAGCGTCTGGAGGGCCCGACGAGGCCCCTGAACCTGCCGCAGGAGCCGCTGATCTAATCAGACTGTCAGCGGATGAATCATCGCTTTAATCAAACAGTGAATCAGTCAAGCAGCAGCAGGTCAGTCAGAGAGCGTCTGATCCATCGATGACCTGGTGTTTGGGTCGGAGTTACGTAAAGACGCCGCCGCCGCCGCCCTGAGACCTGAGACCTGAGACGATCCCGCCGTGAACTGTGATGTCATCAGATTTAACGTCTGAATCTTTCGTCTTCGAAGGAAAGATGGAAGGACGAAAGGAAGGATGGACCGATGGAAGGACGAGAAGACAAGAAGGAAGGATGGAAGGAAGGATGGAAGGAAGGATGGAAGGGAGGATGGAAGGAAGGATGGAAGGAAGGGAGGAAGGAAGGATGGAAGGAAGGAAAGATGGAAGGAAGAAAGGGAGGAAGGACAGATGGAAGGACGAGAAGACAAGAAGGAAGGAAGGAAGGAAGGAATGAAGGAAGGAAGGAAGGGACGAAGGAAGGAAGGAAGGAAGGAAGGGAAGACGGAAAGAAAGATGGATGGAAGGAAGGAAGGGAGGGAGGAAGGAAGGAAGGAAGGAAGGAAGGAAGGAAGGAAGGAAGGAAGGAAAAGAAGGAGGAGAAGGAAGAGAATACAGGAAGGAAAGATGGAAGGAAGAAAGGGAGGAAGGACAGACGGAAGGAAGGAAGGAAGGAAAGAAGGAAGGGAGGAAGAAAAAGAAGACAGGGAGGAAGGGAGGAAGAAAGGTAGGAAGGGCAGACAGAAGGAAGGAAGGAAGGAAAGAAGGGAGGGAGGAAGAAAAAGAAGATAGGGAGGAAGAAAGGTAGGAAGGACAGACGGAAGGAAGGAAGGAAGGAAGGAAGGGAAGGAAGGAAGGGAGGAAGGAAGGAAGGAAATGAAGACAATAAGAGCCGCTGATCTAATCAGACTGTCAGCGGATGAATCATCGCTTTAATCAAACAGTGAATCAGTCAAGCAGCAGCAGGTCAGTCAGAGAGCGTCTGATCCACCCATGACCTGGTGTTTGGGTCGGAGTTACGTAAAGACGCCGCCGCCCTGAGACCTGAGACCTGAGACCTGAGACGAGACCCTCCGTGAACTGTGATGTCATCCTGTCTGCGACGCCGATTTCAACGTCTGCATGTTTGTCTCCGCTCTGATTTTGAGACGAGGACATGATGCGTTTAGGTCAGAGGTGTCAAACTCAATTTGATCTCATGTGGGCCGGATCACTAAAAGGAAGGAAGGAAAAGAAGGAGGAGAAGGAAGGAAGGAAGGAAGGAAGGAAGGAAGGAAGGAAGGAAGGAAGGAAGGAAGAAAAAGAAGACAGGAAGGAAGGAAGAAAGGAAGAAAAATAAGACAGGAAGGAAGGAAGGAAGGAAGGAAGGAAGGAAGGAAGGAAGGAAGGAAAAGAAGACAGGAAGGAAGGAAGGAAGGAAGGGAAGAAGGGAAGAAGAAAGTCATCTCTGCTCTGATTTTGAGACGTGGACGTGATGCGTTTAAAACCAGGCGGGGAGTTCCAGTCCTCTTAAATGATGCCAACGCGGAAGTAACTTAAAGCTGCATTCTATCAAAAGGCCACCAGGGGGCGACCGTTTTGGTGTCAAAAGGACTTCCGTCTCTATACAAGTCAATGGAGAATTCACCAACTTCTCACTTGATTTCTAACCTCAGTAAACGTTTTCAAAATGTGTTTATGGTCTCAATCGCTAGTTTAAAGCCTTCTTCAATGCAGTATGATGTTCATTTGGGACATTTTGGCCTCCCTGATTTTATATGTGACGATAAAGCAGGGTATGCATTAGGGCGTGGCTACGTCGTGATTGACAGGTTGATTGGTTCACAGGTTCAGGAGGGCGCCTCATGCTCTTCCTGATGCCCATATAAGTAGAATCCATGTTTTTTTTTTTCCCAGCATGCACCTGAAATGTTCATACTATTGGCCTCCGAGCAGCAGTCCACAAACCAATGGGTGACGTCACGGATGTTACGTCCATTTCTTATATACAGTCTATGGTTTAGGTGCAAGAGGAACAGAAAGTTGCTCAACAATCTGCTTTCATAACCTCAAACAACATATTTCTTCTTCTACATTCACAAACGGTTCATATGTGTGTGTGATGCATCGGGAAGCTAAAGCCCAGCAGTCTATCGTCCGGTGATGTGATTCCTGTGACAGCCGAGGCAGAGAGGAAGACAAACTCGATTAATCGTGGCCCGGGTCACGTTTCCCCGGGAGGAGGTGAGGCTGAGAGGAAGCGACAGACGAGGGGAGGAAGTGTTTAACCCCCAGCCGATTCCTGTCAGCTCCGGTCCGAGCAGCGTCACTGACGGGACAGTAAGAAAGAAAACAACAGGAATCAACTCGAGAGGAATCTGCGGCGATGTTCGTCTAAGTCGATGTAAAGACGGTGAATGAACCCAGCGTTCATTCACCGTCTTTACAATGACTGAGTGAAGGAAACCACATGTTACACTGTTTACCTTCCTGTCGTCCTCACAGGCCAAACTGACCCCGTCTGTTTTGACTGTTCCTCCCCTCTCCTTTTATTTTATTATTTATTTGGGAATCCGTTAATTTATTTTCTAAATGATGGTTTTGTTGATTTTTTTAAAGATGTTTTTGTAAATGCCTTCTTCCTGCCATTTCCTCTTTTAAATTATACATATAGTTATTAATTGATTAACCCTCCTGTTGTCCTCGGGTCAAGGAAGGAAGGGAGGAAGAAGGAAGGAAAGGAGGGAGGAAGGAAGGAAAGGAGGGAGGAAGGAAGGAAGGAAGGAAGAAGGAAGGAAAGGAGGAAGGAAGGAAGGAAGAAGGAAGGAAGGAAGGAACAGAGGTAGGGAGGAAGGAAGGAAAGAAGGGAGGGAGGAAGGAAAGAGAGAAGGAGGGAGGGAGGACAGACGGAAGGAAGGAAGGAAGGAAGGAAGGAAGGAAGGAAGGAAGGAAGGAAGGAAGGAAGGAAGGAACATTCAAAACAGATGGGGTCAATTTGACCCGGGAGGACGACACAAAGGTTAAATGCTTTGTTCCTCTTTCCGTGACCCTTGTGGTCCTCCACACTTAATACCTATTCTATCTGATCTGATCTGTGTTCACTCACACTGAAACGTTGTCAGATCCTGTATTGACTTCCTTCACAGTCACGCTGCCTCTATAATCTGACTGCGCTCAGCCTTGAAGGAGTTTGACAAGTGAAGGTTCACAATTTTTCAAGTCTGTTATTTTTAAGACAGGCTTGAAAAACTGAAGCTTTTCCTTCAAGGCTGAACGCAGTCAGGCGTCTATATGAACAGTGGAAGAGGTTTTCCCCTCTCTGTAATCATTCCTCCTGTTCATACTGACTATTAAAAGATCTCCTTCAAATGTGCTTTCAGTGGAAGTGATGGAGGAGTAAATCCACAGTGAGTCCACACAGTCGTTTAGTGCAGAGCAGGCAAAAATCTTTCAGGGGAAGAAAGAATTTATTAAAGCAGAATCTTAAAATAATTACTATCCTGAGTGAAAGGATCATCGTTTTATTCTCTGCTCTTATAAATTAGCTTTCTGTTGCTTTAACCTTCCTGTCGTCCTCCCGGGTCAAACTGACCCTGTCTGTTTTGACTGTTCCTTCTTTCCTCCCTTCCTTCTCTCCTTCTTTCCTTCGTTTCTTCTTCTATCCTTCTTCCACCCCCCTTTCTGCCTTCCTTCCCTCCTTCCTTCCTCCCTTTCCTCCCTCCCTCCTTCTCTCTTTCTTTCCTCCCCCCTACATTCATCCCTTCCTTCTTTCCTCTATCCTTCTTTCCTTCCTTCCTCTCGTCCTCTCTTCCTTTCTCCCTCCCTCCCTCCTTCCTTCTTTCCTCCCTTCCTTCCTTCCTTCTTTCCTCCATTCTTCCTTCCTTCCAGTCCTTCCTCCCTTCTTTCCTTTCCTCCCTTCCTTCCTTCTTTCCTTTCCTCCCTTCCTTCCTTCCTCCTTCCTCCCATCCCTCCTCCTTTCCTCATTTGCTTCCTTCTTCCTCCCTTCCTTCCTCCCTCCCTCCTTTCCTTCATTCTTCCTCCCTCCCTTCCTTCCTTCCTTCCTTCCTCCTTCCCTCCTTTCCTTCCTTCCTTCCTCCCTCCCCTCCTTTCCTTCCTTCCTCCCTTCCTTCCTTCCTCCCTCCCTTCCTTCCTTCCTCCTTCCCTCCTTTCCTTCCTTCCTTCCTTCCTCCCTCCCTTCCTTCCTCCTTTCCTTCCTCCCTTCCTTCCTTGACTCGAGGACAACAGGAGGGTTAATCTGAGGTCAGGGGCTCCTGTGGTATCAGCTGCTGTAGTAAATGAACCCACAGAGGGTAAACACTATTATTAACAGTACAGGCAGGTGAGGGGCGGGGGGTCGCTCTGCTTCTTCACCCCTCTGTTGCCTCAGAGAGGGAATTGAAAAGACTGAAACGCCTAAATTGAAAGAGCTGCAGTTCAGCTCAGAGGAGAAAAATGGAGCTTGAAGGACTATTATGTGATGGGATGACACAGCCGTAAAGATTCATCCAATTTTATGGGCACATACAGCTGAGACATTAACTCTGTCATCCCATTCATCCAGCTGACAGCGCTGTGTGTGTGTGTGTGTGTGTGTGTGTGTGTGTGTGTGTGTGTGTGTGTGTGTGTGTGTACGTGTGTGTGTGTGTGTGCATGTGTGTGCACTATATGACTCAAATTTGCTCAATTGAATTATCTTCAGCCATGTATCTAAGTAAGTCACTATTAAATTTAAAGGTGCAGGTTGTGGGATTTAGTGCCATCTAGTGGAGTCATTGCAGATTGCAACCAGATGAATTTGTAGTTTTTATCATAGACTGTATATAATAAATGGACGTAACATCCGTGACGGTTTGTGGACTGCTGCTCGGAGGCCAATAGTATCGGATCTGAGCAGCGCCATCTTGAAAATTTCAGGTGCATGCCGGGAAAAATAAAAACATGGATTCTACTTATATGGGCATCAGGAGGAGCATGAGGCGCCCTCCTGAACCTGTGAACCAATCAACCTGTCAATCACCACGTAGCCACGCCCTAATGCATACCCTGCTTTATCGTCACATATAAAATCAGGGAGGCCAAAATGTCCCAAATGAACATCATACTGCATTGAAGAAGGCTTTAAACTAGCGATTGAGACCATAAACACATTTTGAAAACGTTTACTGAGGTTAGAAATCAAGTGAGAAGTTGGTGAATTCTCCATTGACTTGTATAGAGACGGAAGTCCTTTTGACACCAAAACGGTCGCCCCCTGGTGGCCTTTTGATAGAATGCAGTTTTAAGTTACTTCCGTGTTGGCCTCATTTCAGAGGACCGGAACCCCCCCCCTCTGGTTTTTCACACGTATTTTGGCACATTAACGTCTACGTTTTAGCCATTAATGTGAAACTCTGTGTCTCTCTGTCCAGTATCATCAGTGTAACATATTAATGCTGATGATGAAATCTCACAAACTTCATGAACAGATAACATTCATCAGGCTGAAACAAACAAATTGAGCTCTCGTACGAGCAAACCTTACAGAAAAAAGGTTTACGTTTTAACATAAAGATCAGAGGATGTTCTTGCATGAGGCACAACTGAGCAGTGAGAAGTAATGTTTGATGTTTACTGAACTGGCCTGAACTGAAGATGCCATTTCATCCTGGAAATTACTTTTGAAAAAGTTGGGGGTCATTTTAACAGCAGGTCTAAAGAAATAATTCAGCTTAAATCACAACTTAAAACATGAACTGTTCATCTTTAGAGAGAAAGTTGAAGTCATGACATCAGATCACAGAGAGTCTGTCCAGTCTGCTGCACGCTTCATCTCAGATGAGGCCATTAACACCACAGGAAGTCAGTCAGTCTTGGCTCAGTAAAGACTTGGTCCTGCAGAGACCATCGAGTGGCCTGCACACGAGGAGCAGGGAGGCGACTTTGTGATATTTTTTACAGTGTGGGCTTTTGTGGAAGGCTCGGCACTCGCAGAGATTAATAGGATGATAATTTGCCATTAACAGCTTGATCCAGTGCACCAGCTGGTCTGGAGGAGCACCAAATAGCCGCCGTCTCGTCCTAAATCTCCGGCACAACAAACTGTTGAGAGGAAGGCAGCCAAACGGCGCTTGACCAGGCGGCATGCTGCTCAAATTATTCCACCACAAACACACACACACACACACACTGGTCTGTATAGCTATCTTAGTGAGGACATTCATTCATATAATGCATTTCTTAGCCACTAACCCAAACCTTAACCATCACAACTAAATGTGTAAACCCAATCTAACCTATAAAACTCAATATGGTTCTCACAATGATAGCCAAACAAGTACACACACACACACACACACACACACACACACACACACACACACACACACACACGTCTGTATAACTATCTTAGTGAGGACATGCATTGATATAATGCATTCTTTAGCCACTAACCCAAAAATCTAACCTATAAAACTCAATATGGTTCTCACAATGATAGCTAAACAAGTACACACACACACACACAGGATTAGTATAGTTTTTTATAGTTAGTCATCACACACGATACAATAAGTATAAACAGTATATACATAATATATAATCAGTCACGCTCTCACTCTCTCCTATCAGACTGTTTACTGTCAACATTATTCTCTCTCTGGGAGATATTTTAGTCTTTTCACAGTCTAGTTTCTAATCCTCTAAATTAGACGACTACCACTTGTTTTAAATGTAAATGCCTGAGTAAAATATTGTGTTATGTTTCTGCCAATATGGAGATTATTGTTTCACACATATGAAAACAGCAGCATGTATTTTAAATGATTGTTTTGTTTACTGCAGTGTTATCAGAGCTGGAACATAAAGCTGAGTCTGAGTCTGTATGTGACAAATAACATTTAAATTCAACTTGAATTTGAATGTATAAAACCATCCTTAAAGGTACAGAAGAAAAATTCAAGAATAATAAAGACTAAATCTGGTGGGAACTCAATAAATGTTATTATGAGGACGAAGAAGTCAGTGGTCGATTTATAAAGATTTTTTCATGTTTCAGAAGCTGAGACATAACTTTATTCATCTATAGTGACAAAAATACGAGAGATAAAATATAAATGTATTTTTAACCCTTGTGTCGTCCTCCCGGGTCAAATTGACCCCATTTATTTTGACTGTTCCTTCTTTCCTTCCTTCCTCCCTCTTTCTTGAATTTTTCCTTTGTTCTTCCCCTCCTTCTCCCTTTCCTTGTGCCCTCCTCCTTCCATACTTCTTTCCTCACTTCCTTCCTTCTTTCCTTCCTTCCTTCCTTCTTCCTTTCCTTCCTTCTCTCCTTACTCCTTTCCTTCCTTCTCTCCTTCCTTCTCTCCTTACTCCTTTCCTTCCTTTCTTCCTTCCTTCCTTCTTCATTCCTTCCTTCCTTCCTCATTCTGTCCTTCCTTCTTTCCTATCTTCCTTCCTTCCTTCTTTCCTTTCTTCCTTCTTTCCTTCCTCCCTCCCTTCTCTCCCTCCCTCCTTTCCTTCCTTCTCTCCTTACTCCTTTCCTTCCTTCCTTCTTCCTTTCCTTCCCTCTCTTCTTACTCATTTCCTTCCTTCCTTGCTTCCTTCCTTCCCTCTTATATAAAAAGCAATATAAATATAATTGATGACTTAATAAAAGGACAGTTATCAGTGATTCATCTTGTGAAGTTTGTTGATATTGTTAAAGTCTTATATGTAAGGATTGTGAAGTAAGCATGTATTAATCCTTTTCTATTGTAAATGAGCCGTTACAGTTTGTAATTGAACTTAACCCTTACATACTGTTCAGGGTCTATTTTGACCCATTTTTACATTTAAGAGACAAAGAAACACTTTAAATCTTTTTTTCCTTTAGCCAGAAATGTGATGACTTATCCTCATGTGATCCAGAATATACAAAAATGGAAATATTTCAAAAATACAGTTTATTCACAATCAATATATTTCACTGAATACTCTTGTGTTAAGTAATGTTGGACCATTTTATAGTGTGATAGAATACAATTACTCTGCTCTCTGAAAAGCTTCATTAAGGATTTATGTATAGAGACTAATTATGAGGGGATACTGTAAAAATGCCCAAATATGAACAGTATGTAAGGGTGTAAAATGAGACCCTCCCCGACATTTCCTCAGCTGTGTGTAACAGCGTGTGGACTGATTTCTATGTGAAGGCTGAATTAACAAAGAACATCTAAAGGATGTGACGACTTCCTTCCCTCTCTCCTGCTAATGTCAACCAATCACGGTCCAGTATGCGACTTACACAACTGTGAAGTGGAAACCTGAAGCCTGCAGTGCACAAACACTGAGAATGGACTTCACAGGGAAGTAGGAGACATCTTACTGACACAAATGAGTAATTAGTGAGAGGGGGAGGGGGGGGCTCAGGGTGGACGATCTCTCTCTGAGCAGATTGAACCTCTCCGCTGCTTCGTGTAACAACAGAAGCCTCAACGAGCTCTCCTCATTGGTCCTCGGCCAGCTGCGATCAAATAACTGGAAGTTAGGCGTTCTCATCAATCCAAAGCTAATGGGCCGTGGAAAGTGCCACAGTGACTCTTATCACAGCGGATATGGAAGTTGAGGATATTTGGGCCCATGCCCGGGCAGAGGAGGCCATTTGGCTTCACCGTGTGGCCCCATTCAGACGACGGCTGGTGGAAAGATCATTTTTCACCACAATTCACCCGAGATCACTGCTGTCAATTTCATAAAACTTTAAATTTCTAACTTTGAAACAGATGGGCTCACAGCCGAGGAGCGACTGACATTCACTGTAATGTATTCTAGGCCTGATCTCAGCCACAGATTGGTCACCTCAGAGCCCAGCGACAAATTAAATTCAGAACTGAGCCCAGAGTTAAAATAAGGACACCTGAGAGAGAGCAGGAGGATCAGAAGGTAACACAAAGGTTAGAGAAGCTTAGATAACATTCCCCTGCCCTCCTTACATCTGTACAGTCTGGCTGTGGAAGTCAAATCTGACCTTCTGCCAGTTGTGAAAGTGAAGAGCTGTAACTGTTTGAAAAAGCTGCTGCAGTCAATCTGTGATGGTAGATTTCCTTCCAAATTTAAAAGTGAGAGAGTATTAGCTGCTCCCGCTGCCAGAGGACATTAACAGGACGGACGTTTGATCATTCGGTTTCCAAAAGGCAGATTCTTTTTTCCTCCTGTATTTATTAATTAACACAGTGGTGCAGAAAAGCTGCTGCAAAGCCTTTTTCTTTTTTTTCAAATTAAATGCTCTGGTTATTTCCATTATATTTTAACAGTGACATGAGGTAGTTAAGAGGACATTAATGCATGTTGGTTTAACTGTAGTGAGCAGCTGTTGTTCTTGTTCCAGCACACAAAGACAGTGTTTGATGTTCTTTTCTTGCTTCATTTCAAAGCTGTAAAGTCACTAAAATTAAATAGTTTGTTACAACATGCATACTGTATCTGCTCTGTGAGTCCTGTTTTCTCCTTTGAGGAAGCCAATTAAATTCTTTGATTTCATGATTATATGATTAGTTTTACATTAAATTGATGATCTATCGTTCTATCATCCATTTACATAGCTGGAGTCATCATTCAAGCTGTGTAGATTCATGAAAGAGAACAAAATACTATACTCAGGTCTCACTGATCATAATAAAAATAAATATATATGATCAAATAAAATATATATATCTATATATATATAATCAAATCTACACAATAAGCATAATAAGTCAGTAAATAAATAAATAAAGTAAAAAAATTAACCCTCCTGTTGTCATCGAGTCAAGGAAGGAAGGGAGGAAGAAGGAAGGAAAGGAGGACAGAGGAAAGAAGGAAGGTAATGGGGAGGAAAGAAAGAGAGAATGAGGGATGGAGGAAAGAAGGAAGGAAGGAATGAAGGAAGGACGGAAGGAAAGGAGGAAGGAAGAAAGGAAAGAAAGAGAGAAGGAGGGAGGGAGGAAGGAAAGACGGAGGGAGTGAGGGAAGAAGGAGGAAGGAAGGACAGAAGGAAGGAAGAAAGGGGGATGGAGGAAGAAAAGAAGGAAGGAATGAAGAAAGGAAAGAGAGAGGAAGGAAAGAAAGAGAGAAGGAGGGAAGGAGGAAGGAAAACGGAAGGAAGGAAGGAAGGAAGGAAGGAAGGAAAGAAGGAACAGTCAAAACAGACACGAAGGTTAAGTGAGCAGTGCAGAGTATTACCAAACAATATAATCTCATAGACCTGCGAGCACTGAGGGATATAATAATACTAAATCATAATAAAAGTAGCAGTAGTTGCAGTTCAGAATCAGTGTAACATGTTATTCTGTCATTAACAGAGCAGACGGTCACACTGAGCCTGATTGCATCCTGATACACAACAGTCACAGAGCTCATTCAGCTATAACTGAGGTTGAAAATGGATTTTTATTGTAAAAAACAAGTGTTGTTTTTTCCTTCAAGGCATCAATGAGACTTCTTGCTTCCACTTTCATGTCTGTCCTGGACTCCGGCGATGTTACATACACGCATGCATCTTCACAACGCCTACATGTGCTGGATAGCGTCTACAATGGAGGCCTGAGGGTTTTAAAGCCCACCCATTGACTCAACCACTGGAATATTCTTATTTATAAAGGTTATTCTTGATCTGCTTCCATCTAACCTTCACATAAATATGGGAAGTTATTGTCTTTGCTTTCAGGACTTATTGCTACTATTTCTCCCTAAAGTCTGAACCAAAATGGGGAAAATGAGTGTTTAAATATGCTGCTCCCAGTGTTGGGAATCAGTTTCGAAATTAATTGAATCTGCAGGAGCTGGTCTCACTGGATGCATTTAAAGTAATTGTAAATGACTTGGAGGCAGCCACATCTGGATGTAGACGCTCTGGTTGATTCATATCGCCCACGTTTGATCCCCTGATGTTGACGACTTTTGACGAATATCAAGTCAATTTTATTTATATGGCACCAAATCACAGCAGAAGTTATCCTGAGGCACTTTTCACATTGAGCAGGTCGAGACTGTTCTGTTTAATTTACAGAGACTCAACATTTCCTGCATGAGTAAAGACGAAACTTCCCAATAATGGCAAGAAACCTGGAGCAGAACCGGGCTCTAGGTGGGCGACCATCTGCCAAACTGGTTTTATTTATACAGCGCCAAATCACAGCAGAAGTTATCCCAAGGTACTTTTCACATAGAGCAGATCTAGATAGTACTATTTAATTTAAAGAGACTAAACTCTCTGAATAAAGATCAGGTTTTATGACTGTTTCTATAAATTGGTTCCTGTTGAGAGCAGGAGGCGATGAGTCTTTCTCTACAATAGTAAGAGTTGTATTATTAAAGAAGCTCATGAAGCCATTCCCACTGAGAGCTATAGGAATACATGGATCAATAGAGTTATGGTCCTTTGTCAGCATGGCCAAAGTGCTGAAAATGAACCTCAGGCTGTTTTTATTCTTCTCTGCTGGTGATGAGTAAGAGGCAGCTCTGGCCTTGCAGAAAGCTTTCCTATACGTCTTATCTCTCCAGACTTAATGAGGTTCTGGTGGAACGACATATTCCTCTTCAAGTTCTTCTGATGTTTGTTTTAATTTGCAGGTTTTAGAGTTATACCATGAAGCTAACCTCTTTTGTTTTATTATCTTTTTAAAGGGGGCAATGGGAGACTAAAGATAGCATAGGAGTCCTCTGGTGTATTAACACATGCCATTGAATTCAATGCTGATGGGATTCTGAGAAGCCAAATGAATTTAATAATGAGATAAACACATCATTATCAACATCCACAGGAATATTAAAGTCACCTACTATAATTTCTTTATCAGTACTCAGACAGCATGTCCATGTGGGCCTAACGTCTGTTAAATGTGGGCTACATGGGTACTGAGTGGACATGGGCTTCAACTGTGCGAACTGTATTGGCCCCACATGTGAAGCCCATGTGAGCTTTCTAGATGGGCTCCATTTAACCTTTGTGTCGTCCTCCCGGGTCAAATTGACCCCGTCTGTTTTAATGGTTCCTTTTTTCCTCCCTTCCTTCTCTCTTTCTTTCCTTCCTCTCTCTTTCCTCCCTTCCTTCTTTCCTTCCTCCATCCCCCTTTCTTCCTTCCTTATATCCTTCCTGCCTCCCTCCTTCTTTCCTTCCCTCCTTCCTTCCTTTCCTTCCTCCATCCCCCTTTCTTCCTTCCTTCTGTCCTTCCTTCCTCCTTACCTCCTTCTTTCCTTCCCTCTTTCCTTCCTTCTATCCTTCCTTCCCCCTCCCTCCTTCTTTCCTTCCCTCCTTCCTTTCTTCAGTCCTTCCTTTCTTTCCTTCCTCCCTCCCTCCTTCCTTCTCTCCTCCCTCCCTCCCTCCTTTCCTTCCTCCCATCTTTCCTCCCTTCCTTCCTTCCTTCCTTCCTTTCTTCCCCCCTCCTTTCCTTCCTTCCTTCCTTCCTTCCTTCCTCCCTCCCTTGACTCGAGGACAACAGTCATGGAACCCACTTAAGGCCCATTTATGCTCAACGTTAAATACGGATCCGGATACAGACGGAGCCTTCTGTCCGTGCTCCACGTTCATTTCGTCCGTATTTCTGCACGTTTCCATAAAGCTTACGGATACGGGCCAAACGGAGCAGTACCACCAGAAACCATGGGGGGGCAGTGTTGCTGTCACTACCCGATACGTTGCTCTAGTGAGACATGAAGAAGAAATAACAATGGTGGAACTTTTTGAAGGAAAGGTTGTGAGAGTTGGTTAGAAACTTTAAACATATAATTTTTGTCTTTTATGCAAGAGGAACATTATCAATATCTCCTCCACAGTCGCCATGTTTGTTTTTGAGTTTGTTGTTGTCATAAACGTTTGACTCTGTGCTGCCCCCTGGTGGATGTATTGGTTAACATCCATGCAAACGTAAAGGAGGCATGGAAGTATGTGAGCAGTGACGGTAACATCGTTTGAAAAGGACGTATACATAAATGGGCCTTTAGACCCCACATGTGCAAACACAGTTGGGGTCACCATGGAAACTGCAGACAAACCCATTTGGGACCCATCTTGCAGCCCAAATTTAACCCTAATGGGGCCCACATGGACATGCTGGCTGGGGATGGACTGGAAGTTTGATAAAAACTCTGAGAAGTCAGATCTAAATTTAATGTATGGGCCAAGAGGACGGTTCATTATAACAAATAAAACTGGCTGTAAAGTTTTCCAGGTTGGGTGTGAAGGACTAACAACAAGACTTTGTAATGACTTATAATGAAGTTTTGGTCTAGGGTTGATTATTCCCCATCGAGGGACTAATAAAGGAATATCTTATCTTATCTTAGGTCTGAGTTTAATATGTCTGAAGCATCTGTGTTGTCGTGATTTTCTTGAACCAGCCTGAACCAACACTGTGTACATGTTCTGTGGCCGAGATATAATTAGACATTAAATGTATTTGAACATACTTCTGAGTCTCCATGGCAACATTAATATGTGCTGCAACCGCACACCTCGATGCAGTCTGTGAGGGACTGTCATGAATATAATTATAATTAAACACATTCAACTGATTCAATTGACCCAAATTAAATAAAGGAGTGTCAGAAGTCAAAGTGGACGTGCTCCGCGGTGTCGTCACGGTGACAGAGGTCAACAGGAACAACGTCTCAAACACGATAAAACGAGACCTCCACTCACACTTCTTATCTAATCTTCTACCTCTTATCTGCTAATGAAGGCTTGTAGAGACGTGCATATTGAATACCTTATTAACACAATTATGCCAAAATAAGCAGCTGAGAGTGTGTGTGTGTGTGAGTGTGAGTGTGTGTGTTTCTGTGTGTGTGTGTGGGCTGAAGCAGAGCGGAGGGCAGGCTGGACGCAGGCCGGCCGGCAGCATATGGTCCACAGTAGAGCAGCGTATGGATACATATGTGAGTAAACAGGCGAGCTGCCAACAGCTGCAATAAAGAGGCGAGCAGACAGCAGCAGGCTGCAGAGACGCTGAGAACTCATCGACACACTGAAAATGGACTGAAGCACGCACACACGCTTTGAATTCTGGGAGAAAACACACAATAATAACTGGACAGAGATCCATCTGCAGAGTGAAGCTACTCTCACACTGGTTTATTCTCCAGGGGGAAGGAGGTGGGATTGCTCACACTGTTCAGCCTTCATCACAATGATAATTACTCACTGCTCCTCCATCACTGACATCCTCTATTTTAAGGTTAAAAGTTCCTCCTGCTGCAGAAATGTTTTGTTTTTTTCCCCCCCACAAAATGCAGCAGAAAACAGCAGAATGTGGGCATGTAGGTACAGTAAATATATATAAATAAATAACAGTGGGCATAATTACCATCCTGCCTCCTCCTTTTCAATCTCTCACAGCAGAACAAAGCAGTATCCAGATGACAACCAATACAGAGCATGCAAACATAGCAAGGCTACAACGTGCTTGTTCGATAGTGTGCACATTATAGCAAAGTCACAAAGACAGGCTAAGCTGATCTTTGGAATCCATGCAGCAAAGAAGATGACAGCGTGGGCCCAATATGCTGCAAGTAAGGGTCCCCGACCTTATAGGAAACATCTGTTTTTGAGTGAAGCATGCATGTGATGTATTCACTAGGAATGCAGTCCATAATAATGTTGTGCCATGAGTTTTTCGTTGTGGCAGAAATGTAATTTTAATGTGAATTTCTTTTCTTTTTTTTCTTCTTCTGAACTGACAGATGGAAACATGCTAACAGACAATATGACGGCCGATAAAAATGAAACCATGAGGAGAAGAAGAGCAAATAAAATCTCATCAGTAACTTGTGTCGTGTTCACGCTTCGTTTGATGGACAAGACAGATCGGGAAGTTCCCTGTGTTCAAAATTAACGTCATCTGACAACTTATAAAGATTGTCTGATAACTGAGTCGGTTGTATGACAGTTTTTGCTGTTGTTTTAAACAGGCGAAGCTCACTTTACCTCATCATAATACTTGTCATATCGAAGCGAGGCAGTTACAAATAAAAGAAGTGTTTAACTGAGGCTGTTGTATGCTTCATCTATGCCACAGAACCACAGCAACACACACCTGAAAAAGATTTTCAAAATAGTCGATAGTCGCTTTTGAGAAAAAAAGTCGCTAAGAAGAGTTGGAAAGTCACCAGATTTAGCGAGGAAGTCAAGACACATTGGCAAAACTACACTCAGAAGAGTCAGCCTTCCCAAAGCTGTCTATCAAGGGCTTTGAGCCCTCCAAACATTTCCTTAGGGGAAGGTGAGCTTCCCTTGTTGTCTCAGAGCAATCGCCCCTGCTGTGCAGAGACATTTATATCCACTAAAACTGGGTTTCATTAAAATGAATTTTGGCTGAAGTGAGGTGACCATATATGTTTAGTCTTCAGGCTCTTTTCCTTTTTACTCACAGCCAAGTCGGATATATCAGAGCTTTTAGAAAACTCTGATTCTGGGTTATAATTATGACTTGATGGTTGATGTGAACACTGTTTAAAACAAAACTTACAATAACCCTCATATGATATGAACACTGAAGGCACAGAGGCAACAAGGCAGCAAGAAGGAACCAGGTCAGAAAACACAGGTGAATCAGAGCTGCTTTTAACCTTTAAATACAAATAACATCCCAGAGTTACATCACAAACATCCAGTATAAGATCTTACCTCTAAAGAAGGGGCCTTAAGGTGGAGACTGTACTGTAGCAGCGAGTCCATGTTTCAGATTCATCACTGTGATTCCTGCAGATAAACATTGTACATGTGATTTCTACACTTTTGCTGTTTCTCCTGCACACCTCCCCCCCAATCTCTGCTCATTCTCCAGTCAACTACTGTCAGCTGTTCCCTTCATTTCACCTTCCACACCCTCTTCCCCTCCCCCAACTCTGTCTGTCAGCATATCAGCTCATTCTGCCTCACACCTGAGTCCTGTTAAGGCGTTTTTCCACTATACAGTTCTAGCTCTACTTGACTCGACTCGGTTTGGTACCAGGAACCTTTTCCATTACTATAGTTCCTCCTCAATGTGGGCGGGGTCGTCATAGCAACGCTGCATAAAACTGCCGTGACTTTGTTTTCTACGCGACACAAACACATAACCAATAGAGGACATAGAGGCGATGGTGTACTCGCTGCTGTATGAGGCTTTCTGTCTCACACAAAGCAAGAGAAGAGAAACTAATCGCTGTAACGCTGTTGTTGGTATTTAAAAATGCCGGGTTTGATTCTTGTGTGGGACGGCTCATGACTCTTCCAGCGACTCTCTGACCAATCAGTGGCCGGCAGTCTGGTGACGTCACATTTTAGTATCGGCTCGGCTCGCTTGGAACCTCGGCAGAGCAGATACTAAAAAAGTACCAGGTACCAGGTACTATCCCTGATGGAGATGCAGAAAGAGCCGGGTCGAGTCGAGTCGAGTAGAGCTAGAACTGTATAATGGAAAAGCTCCATTAGTTCATTTACTCCTCAGTATTTATGTCTGTTTGCCTTTGAGTTTGAGCTCCTGCCGGCTTCTTACCTATTGACATAAGACAGTTTATCTTCTCTTAGTTGTTGCCTGATGTCTTTGTACCTCTGTCTGCTCTACTTGATTTTTTGGACTCCTGGAACAGACTCACTCACTCACTGTCTCCAACTGATATATTGGCCGATATTGATCTTATAGATATATCGGTATTGGTGAGTATGTGCCAATTTTATATAGGCAGTATTTTTATGTATGTAAGTGTAAAATATCCTGGCTTCAGTTTCATATCTTTGTCACAAGCGTTTCATGGTTTTTAGCATTATATATTTATCAGAATTGGGTTTTTTGAATCCCTACTATCGGTATCTGCATCGGTACCAAACATCCAGTATGAGTCAGGCCTTACACTGAATGATATTAATTGTTTCGTGTGTGTGTAGGTGTGTCTGTGTGTGTGTGTGTGTAGGTGTGTGTAGGTGTGTGTGTTCAGATGTGACTGACAGGATATTTGTCTCAGCTTCAACTCTTCTGATTTCCTCCTGCTGAATCTTCACATCTATCATTTCTCCACAGTTACGATGTCGTCCAGATCCACCTTTAATGATTTAAACCCCCCCCCCCCCCCCCCTCCCCTCCCCTGATGGTCTGATTGAGGTTTTATTCTTCTATTTCTTTTAACTGTTTTGCAAGTGTTTTCCTATTTATCGCGTGCGTGTGTTTTTTTATGGAGCAATTACTTCCATCCGAGACAATTTTCTGCTTCAGAAGACGCTAAAAGCAACCTTGACTTTAGCTGCTGTTTGTTCCTCTCGTGTATTAACGTTTAAATTCGACTCACAGAAGCGACGCATCCGTTTTCTCTAAATGAAAAAATCTCAAAAATCACATTTCAACAAGAAGACAATTCAAAGTGCTTCACATAAGAAATAAAATGCATCAAGACAGGATGTAAAAACACATTTAAATACAATTATAAAAGTGTTAAATTGGAAATAAAATTAAGCTAAAACAGATAAAAACAGGAGAATAAAAAGCTGCAATCAGAAAATCTTCAGCTGTGATTTAAAAGTTGCAGAAAAAATCTTTAAAGACTCCTCAAACTACCTAAACTACTACTATTATAACCCTGCAGAGTAAAAATGTGCACCTCTGTTCTTAACCTTCGTGTCGTCCTTTCTCCCTCCCTCCTTCCTTCTTTCCTCCCTCCCTCCCTCCTACCTTCCTTCCTTCCTTCCCTCCTTCCTCCCTCCCTCCTTTCCTTCCTTCTTGCTCCCTTCCTTCCTCCCTACCTCCCTCCTTTCCTTCCTTCTTCCTTCCTCCCTTCCTCCCTTCCATCCTTCCTTCCTTCCTCCCTCCCTTCCTTCTTTCCTTCCTTCCTTTCCTTCCTTCCTCCCTACCTCCCTCCTTTCCTTCCTTCTTCCTTCCTCCCTTCCTCCCTTCCATCCTCCCTTCCTCCCTCCCTTCCTTCCTCCCTTCCTCCCTTCCTTCCTTCCTTCCTTTCCTTCCTTCCTCCCTTCCATCCTTCCTTCCTCCCTCCCTCCCTCCCTTCCTTCTTCCTCCCTTCCTTCCTTCCTTTCCTTCTTTCCTCCTACCTCCCTCCTTTCCTTCCTTCTTCCTTCCTCCCTTCCATCCTCCCTTCCTCCCTCCCTTCCTTCCTTCTTCCTCCCTTCCTTCCTTCCTCCCTTCCTTCTTCCTCCCTTCCTTCCTTGACTCGAGGACAACGGGAGAGTTAATCTAAATAAAGATGCTAGCTGGTGACTTTAAGAGCAGGGAACATACAGATAGATAAACAGTTTTTCTCTCTTCACCTCGCAGTCAACAGGAATGACACCGGTAACCACGGTAACCGCCCACGGCAAAGCACAGAAGAGCATTAGATTAAAATAAACATCTGTGACATATAAACTTTACTTTCTGTTGACTTTAACTAACAAAGAATGAAAGAAAAAGTAAAAAAAAAACAACAGTGAGAGGAGCCTCGTGTTCCTGCCGCAGTGCTCTTTAGCAAGGCTCTGTATCTGACCTCTGACCTCTCTACGGCCGCCAGAGTGAGATTTTTAATGCCGGTCAGAAGCTTGTTGTGGATCCAATAAAAACGTCCGAGCAGTGAAAGACGTTTACGGTCAAGACCTGCCATAAAAAGCTGAGATGGAGACGCAGCGCCGTAAAAACCCTGACGTGTTCATGAGTTTACGCGTGTGATAGCAGAGCAGGTTAATGGGTATGAGACACACACACACACACACACACACACACACACACACACACACACACACACACAGACAGACGCACAAAGTGGTTCACATGCTCCATCGATCTGACAAACTGCCTCCCTTTGATTGTGAGCTCACAGAAACTATAAAACACCATGAAAATATGATTTAATATGAACAAAAAACACTTTAAATGACAAAATATGTGTTAATCTGCAAAAACTCAGATACAATGTTCACATTATTAGATTTTTAAGACTCTTAAAAAACTAATTTATTTTCTTTTTAGCAAATATTGAAAAATGAAACTCTGAATTAACTCATTAATTCTGTCTCCGTGGAAACAGAAACACACAAAAAAAGCAAAAACTTTATAAGATTTGACTGTAAATTCACACATTTATCAAACGTAAAACATTAAATCATGAGCAAAAGTTTTCTGTGCCAGTTTGGAAGTTTTGAGAACTGCAGAATCTATAAAATGATGGAGAGTAAAAACATCAGCTGTGTTTTTTTATTCATAAGAAGCAAAAAAAATGTGATTAATTAACATTTAGTTTGTTTAATGAAGACACACAGCAGGTGGCGCTGATCCTCCAGTTACACAGCGGAGTAGAAGAAGAGACGAGTCAAAACCAGGCGGGGAGTTCTGGTCCTCTGAAATGAGGCCAACGGGGAAGTAACTTAAAGCTGCATTCTATCAAAAGGCCACCAGGGGGCGACCGTTTTGGTGTCAAAAGGACTTCCGTCTCTATACAAGTCAATGGAGAATTCACCAACTTCTCACTTGATTTCTACCCTCAGTAAACGTTTTCAAAATGTGTTTATGGTCTCAATCGCTAGTTTAAAGCCTTCTTCAATGCAGTATGATGTTCATTTGGGACATTTTGGCCTCCCTGATTTTATATGTGACGATAAAGCAGGGTATGCATTAGGGCGTGGCTACGTGGTGATTGACAGGTTGATTGGTTCACAGGTTCAGGAGGGCGCCTCATGCTCCTCCTGATGCCCATATAAGTAGAATCCCTGTTTTTATTTTTCCCAGCATGCACCTGCAAATTTTCAAGATGGCGCTGCTCAGATCCGATACTATTGGCCTCCGAGCAGCAGTCCACAAACCAATGGGTGACGTCACGGATGTTACGTTCATTTCTTATGTACAGACTATGATAGATACGGACGAGTTTTAAAAGTGTATTTTAGTCATTTTGTTCATTTGTTCAGATTTGTGTCGCTGAACGTTTTCTCTCACTTGGAAGAAAAGACTGATAACACTGATCCGAGTCGTTACCTTTCATAGAGGATCTCTGATTGTATTACACTGTGAATGCATCATTAAAACACACACACACGCACACACACACACACACACACACACACACACCACACACATACACACACACAGCTGTTAATTGTGCTCCGGTAGTTTTTTGACGGACAGCTGTGCTAATGGAGCAACTGCGAGGGAACCAATCATGTTACTGCACGAGTAAAAAAGAAAAAAGAACAACAGCTACAGAAGGTGGACAAAATAATAGAAACACCCAACACAAAGAATACCCCAGTCATCATAAATATATTTCAATCAAGAGAGACCAGAGGATGAAGCAGAAGAGTTTATTATACAGATTATATTGATTCTTAGATATTAGTATTATAAGTCTGTGGAGCTTTGACTCTGCAGGGAGATTTTGGATCAAAGATTGGGAGGTGAAATAAAGCATTAAAACAGAGAGGGAAAAAAATGTTATTAAAACTATTAACTATTCATTTCACTTAAACACATGTCAATACATACAGGTCTTTAGGGAAAGTCATCAAATTTCAGTAGGGGGTTAAATCCATATGATGAGATATGTCGTCAGTATCAGCAGTTAATATTAAAGTATCAGCACCAGTTAAATCTCCATGTGGGAATAAAAACATATAAGGTGAGCAAACAGGTAAAGAAGAGTAATAACTATCAGTGTGTGTTACATCAGCTGTCTTTGTTTCTTTGTGTTCAGACAGAACAGTTCGGTCGTGTCCTCGGCTGCAGGCAGCAGCCTTCAAACACTAACTGAATCTGACTCAACCGGACGGCTTCTTGGCAGCGGTTCAACAGTTTACTGTACAAATCTCTAACGTTACCCTGAGCAGTCGCTTTAAAGGATTTACTTTACTTCTGACTTTAACGGGTTCGTACAAACTGCTGTCCAAACAAATCTGAAGAAGAAAGTGTTTCTATCTGTTTCTTAACCCTCCTGTTGTCCTCAGGTCAAGGAAGGAAAGATTGAAGGAAGGAAGGAAGATGGAAGGAAGGAAGGAAGGAAGGAAGGAAGGAAGGAAGGAAGGAAAGAAGGAAGATGGAAGGAAGGAAGGAAGAAAGAAGGAAGGAAGGAAGGCCGGAAGGAAGGGAGAAGGATGGAAGGATGGAAAGAAGGAAGGAAGGAAAGATGGAAGGATGGAAGGAAGGCAGGAAGGAAGAAGGATGGAAGGATGGAAGGAAGGAAGGAAAGAAGGAAGGAAGGAACGATGGAAGGATGGAAGGGAGAAAAGAGAGGAAGGAAAGAAAGAGAGAAGGAGGGAGGGACGAAGGACAGATGGAAGGAAGGGAGGAAGGGAGGGAGGAAAGACGGAAGGAAGAAAGATGGAAGGATGGAAGGAAGGAAAGATGGAAGGAAGGAAGAAAAGGAGGGAGGAACAAAGGAAGGGAGGAAAGGAAGGAAGGAAGGAAAGATGGAAGGAAGGAAGGAAGGAGAGAAGGAGGGAGGGAGGAAGGAAAGACGGAAGGAAGGATGGAAGGAAGGATGGAAGGAAGGAAGGTACAGTCAAAACAGACGGGGTCAATTTTACTCGGGAGGACGACACGAAGGTTAAAGGTGAAAGATGTAGAAGAGGAAAAGAGTTCAGTCTAGACCTGATCTGTGTGTGAAGTGTCTGGATATACATTTTGTGATTTGGTGCTATATAGATAAAGATTGATTGATTGATTGATTGATTGATTGATTGATTGATTTCTGACAGAGTCCACTCAGTGACTGTCATGGTGTTCACATTGAGCTTCATTTTAAACCAACCGAAAATGAAGAAAAAAACAAATTACATCAGAAATACAAGCAGGGTGAAATCAATTAAGAAATGAACCATACACTTCTTTATAGACATAAATCATTATCATATTTCATGCATCTGTAAGTTGTCACCTTTCTTGTTACACCTGAGGGCTCTATCTTAACGATCTATAGCGCATGGTGTGAAGCACGTGGCGTGAAGCCTTTGGGATGTATCCAAATCCACTTTTGTTATTTTAATGGTGGAGGAATGGTCACTGCACCAGGCGCTTGGTCTAAAAAGTACTTAAGTCCCGTCATTAATCATAGGCGTGTTTTGGGCGTAACACGCGGTAAACCAATCAGAGTGTCATCTCCCTTTAATATCCAGGCGTCACTTTGGCGGATTGTTAGTTTGATGGAGGATTTACCAGGATTGGTCACATGACTACATTGACAGTTTCATTGATCATTACTGTGATTGACTGATTCTGATACGTGGGTCAATGACGTATAAGGATTTAGAACAACTCAATTGTAGAATAATAAAAACCAGCATATCTAATGCAGTAGTTCAAACATTCATAATGTTGTGTACCTGAACATTCATATTATACATTTGAAATTAAGTGATTTTAGTGGGTTTTTCAAGATTAATTGGCACTGGCCTTAAAAAGAGTCATGTGGTGCAACCATGATTCATCTTGAAATAAATTAATTTACTTAACACGCTTCACATCTTTTTTTACAAGTTTTCAGTAATATAAAGTGTTTGGAAACAAAGTATTTGCTTTTTTTTTTTTTTAAATCTTTATAAATGATGGTCTTTTATTTATATAAGACATTTCAAGATGAATCATGGTCGCACCACATGACTTTTTTTTAAGGCCAGTGCCAATTAATCTTGAAAAACCCATTAAAATCACTTTCAAATTGTAATATGAATTTTCAGGTACACAACATTCTGAATGTTTGAACTACTGCATTAGATATGCTTGTTTTTATTATTTAAAATTGAGTTGTTGAAAATCCTTATACGTCATTGACCCACATAGTGGCTGGATGTTGATGTACATCATAATACGAATTCACATTGTAGTCCTTTTTATTAGTGATGTTTTGCATGTGTGTGTGCTGCTGTGTGTGTGTAACAGGCACAGTGTCGCCTATCTAGCAGCATATTGGACTCTTGATGATCCTTTAATAACAGTGAAATATGCGCCAGTGAATTTAGACCTGGTGTTTTTTGGCCAGTAGTGCAATCGCTTTCCTCTGCCTCAAAATAGCAATGTGCCACCGATGCGCCTGACCAACCTCATTTTGAGACCAACACAACACGCCCATATAGACACAGACTGGTGCATTTGTTATTTAGACAACGTGAAGGCAGGAAGAGAAAATGACAACTGCGCCGGGGGAAACTAACAAAGACACATGCACCAAGCTGCCATCCGCTGTGCACCGACCGCAAGATGGAGCCCTTAATGTTATATGTTTTATTTAGCTTTTGTATGTATTGATCTGTATTTATGTCGTAGTCTCACTATAGAGAGACACCCGACGAGCCTTTCTGGGTTTTATTGGCACATTTCTCTTCTCTTAGTTATTGTTCTCTTCTCTTAATCTCAATGTTCTGCTTTTAAATGTATAAAACAAGATGAAATGAGAGAGAGGAGAGAGCAGCAGGTGATGGTGAGAGAGCTGTTTATGAAGTGAGAGGTAAGAGGACATCGTTAAACTTCCAGCTGTGCAAAGTGGTAAATGTTAGTCTCACAATGTCTCCGACTGGTTGGTTTTCTGCAGCATCGATGAGTTCAGAAAGGAAACACACTCTGTTACTTATGTTACTGCAGCTCTGAACCAATAAAAAAATTGGTTAAATTAGACCCTGGACATCATGTAAGGGTTAACACATTTTCATTTTTGTGCATTTTGGGTCACTTTACATCACTTTAAGTCATCAAAAGAACATTTAGGGTGATTTTACAGCTGTTAAATGTAACAAAAAATAGGTTAAATTTGACCCTAAATCGGATTTAGGGGTGAAAATATTCTACATTTTATGCAAATCCTCATCACTACTATCTTATTAAAACTATTAACTATTCATTTCACTAAAAAACATGGCAATAGATACGGAGTATTTAGGGAAAGTCATCAAATTTCAGGATAAAAGACATTTGTTTGATTTTTACAGCTGTTTAATGTCAACAACGGGGCAAATAAGGGTCCTGTTGTCCTCAAGTCAAGGAAGGAAGGGAGGAAGAAGGAAGGAAGGAGGAAGGAAGGATGGAAGAGAGGAAGGAAGCAAGGGAGGAAGAAGGGAGGAAGGGAGGGAGGATGGAAGGGAGGAAGAAGGAAGGTAAGGAGGAAGGAAGGGAGGAAGAAGGAAGGAAAGCAGGAAGGAAGGAAGGAAGGGAGGAAGAAAGAAGGATGGAAGAGAGGAAGAAAGAAGGATGGAAGAGAGGAAGGAAGTATGGAAGGGAGGAAGAAGGAATGATGGAGGGAGAAAGGAAAAGAGGAAGGAAGGAAGGAAGGAAAGAAGGACAGAGGAAAGAAGGAAGGGAGGAAGGTAGGGGGGAGGAAAGAAAGAGAGAAGGGGGGAGGGAGGAAGGGAAGGAAGGAGGAAAGGAGCTCTGAACCAATCACACGGCTGAGTTTGTGCAACGATGATACAGATAAATAAGCAGAAAATAGGTTGATGAAGCCAGATGTTCACGTACGGAAGCCCCGAGAGGCAAGTGAGAACAAATATTGTGATGATCCATTTTTCTAAATCTGATCTAAATATTTTTCTCTGCTGTTTTTCATGACTTATAAACCAGGATGTTATTTGTTTATTTCACTGTTCTCAATTTCTTGTAGACAACATATTACATAATTAAACCAAAGTCTGTTTCATATTATCACTAAAGCCAGCGAGGCTGTTAAAGGGGACGTTCACCCAAAATTAAAATAAATATACATCTACTGTCTTAGTCTGAGTGTTATTTATCCATCCAGACTGTTTATAGATAATCCTTCATTAGTCCCACGATGAGCAAATCTACATTACTGCAGCAGCAAACATGGAAACAACATCAATAAAAAATAATAAAGAACAATAATTAATAAATTAAACTAAATAATAACATTATGTACAAGACATAGGGCCCAATCCTGAATCTTTGCTAGTTTAACCCTCCTGTTGCCCTCGAGTCAAGGAAGGAAGGGAGGAAGAAGGAAGGAAGGGAGGAAGAAGGAAGGAAAGGAGGGAGGGAGGGAGGGAGGGAGGGAGAAGGAAGGAAAGGAGGGAGGGAGGCAGGAAGAAGGAAGGAAAGGAGGAAGGAAGGGAGGAAGAAGGAAGGAAAGAAGGAAGAAGGAAAGGAGGAAGGAAGGGAGGAAGAAGGAAGGAAAGGAGGGAGGGAGGGAGGAAGAAGGAAGGAAAGGAGGAAGGAAGGGAGGAAGAAGGAAGGAAAAGAGGGAAGAAGGAAGGGAAGAAGAAGGAACGAAAGGAGGGAGGGAGGAATGAAGGAAGGAAGGAAGGAAGGAAGGAAAAGAGGGAGGAAAGGAAAGAAGGAAGGAAGGACGGAGGAAAAAGGAAGGTAGGAGGGAGGGAAGGAGGGAGGAAAGAATGAAGGAGGGAGGGAGGGAGAAAGGATAAGAGGAAGGGAGGAAGGAAGGAAAGAAGACAGAGGAAAGAAGGAAGGGAGGAAGGAAAGGAAGGAAAGAAGGAGGGAGGGAGGAAGGGAAGAAAGAGACAAGGAGGGAGGAAGGAAGGACAGAAGGAAGGAAGAAAGGGAGGAAAGAAGGAACAAAGTATGTACTTTTCTCTTGTTGATAAAATCACTAAAACAGACTCAAAGTTTCATCTCATTTTAAGGAGAAACTTTAATATTTGGACAGTTTCATATTATAAACTCTATAAATATGAATATCAGCAGGTGTGACTCAGGACTCTCTGCTCCGAGCGTCCCTTTTCTTTTCTTTTCTTTTCTTTCTAATCATAAAAACATCAGTTCTATTCATAAATCTGCCGGCTGTATATATTCATGTGGAACCAATGCGACATGATTCAACTCCTGGCTGGGCTTTTATCAGCGGCCCGTAAAGAGCGTCACCTCTGCTCTGCCCCTCCTCGCTCTGATAGGAAGCCGATCTTCAAAGCGTTGGAATAACCGCGACTCTGCAGGTCTGAAGGAGTCGCCGCCTCCTGAAGATAAGAACTGAAGAGCAGGAGAGGAAGAAAAAAACCTGGAATCTGATCTTTGGGGGTTTTTTTTTTTTTAAATGATTTTTTTATTCAAACATCAAAGAAGTGAAATGAAATGAAAACCCAACACAGGAGCCGAGTCTCCTTTCTCCTTTCCTTCCGCCTTCCCTCCTTCTTTCATCCCTCCCTCCTTCTTGCTTGCTTTCCTCCCCCCTACCTTCTTTCCTCTGTCCTTCTTTCCTTCCTTTCTCCCTCCCTCCCTCCTTGCTTCTTTCCTCCCTCCCTCCTACCTTCCTTACTTCCTCCATCCTTCCTTCCTTTCCTTCCTCCCTTCCTTCTTTCCTTTCCTCCCTTCCTTCCTCCCTTCTTTCCTTCCTCTCTCTTTCCCCCTTCCTTCTTTCCTTCCCTCCTTCCTTCGTTCCTTCTTTCCTCCGTCCTTCTTTCCCTCCTTTCCTTCCTTCCTCCCTCCCTCCTTCCTTCTTTCCTCCCTCCCTCCTACCTTCCTTATTTCCTCCATCCTTCCTTCCTTTCCTTCCTCCCTTCCTTCTTTCCTTCCCTCCTTCCTTCGTTCCTTCTTTCCTCCGTCCTTCTTTCCTTCCTTTCCTTCCTCCCTTCCTTCTTTTCTCCCTCCCTCCTACCTTCCGTACTTCCTCCATCCTTCCTTCCTTTCCTTCCTCCCTTCCTCCCTTCCTTCTTTCCTTTCCTCCCTTCCTTCCTCCCTTCTTTCCTTCCTCTCTCTTTCCCCCTTCCTTCTTTCCTTCCTTCTTTCCTTCCCTCCTTCCTTCGTTCCTCCCTTCCTTCCTCCCTTCTTTCCTTCCTCTCTCTTTCCCCCCTTCCTTCTTTCCTTCCCTCCTTCCTTCGTTCCTTCTTTCCTCCGTCCTTCTTTCCTCCCTCCCTCCTACCTTCCTTATTTCCTCCATCCTTCCGTCCTTTCCTTCCTCCCTTCCTTCTTTCCTTTCCTCCCTTCCTTCCTCCCTTCTTTCCTTCCTCTCGCTTTCCCCCCTTCCTTCTTTCCTTCCTTCTTTCCTTCCCTCCTTCCTTCGTTCCTTCTTTCCTCCGTCCTTCTTTCCTTCCTTTCCTTCCTCCCTTCCTTCTTTCCTTCCTCCCTCCTTCCTTCGTTCCTTCTTTCCTCCGCCCTTCCTTCATTCCTTTCCTTCCTCCCTTGCTGAGCTGAGTCTCGACCGTGATCTCAGGTCAACGTGGAGTCCTAATTAGCTCGTTACCTTTTACAGCGGAGAGACGAGTGGACGCAGTTTATCTCTCATGTAATTTGTTAGAGACTGAGGATGAAAATTGCTCCATTGTTCTCTTTATTGCGTCTCTATATACGACAAACTGAGAGTTTTATAAGAGAACATTACGTTTATTTCTGAGTTAGACGATTAAAAACAATCCGAGGCTGATCAGGAAAAATGTTAAATGTGTAAAAAATATTTTAAAATGTAGTTTAACCCTCCTGTTGTCCTCGAGTCAAGGAAAGAAGGGAAGAAGAAGGAAGGAAAGAAGGAAGGAAGGAAGGAAGGAAAGGAGGGAAGAAGGAAGGGAAGAAGAAGGAAGGAAAGGAAAAAAGGGAGGGAGGAAGAAGGAAGGAAAGGAGGGAGGGAGGAAAGAAGGAAGGAAGGAAGGAAGGAGGGACGTAAAGAAGGAGGGCGTGAGGAAGGAAGGAAGGACAGAAGGAAGGAAGGAAGGGAGGAAAGAAAGAGAGAAGGAGGGAGGAAGGAAGGACAGACGGAAGGAAGGAAGGGAGGAAAGAAGGAACAGTCAAAACAGACGATACGAAGGTTAAAAATGTAGTTTCAGATCAATCCTCTGAGCTCCTGCTTTACTAAAGATCAGAGAAACTCCAACAAGGCTGAACAATTATCTATCATACTTTTATATTTTCAGCTGCTTCAAAAGACTTTAAATCCTTGTGATGTGTCAGTTTATGAGACAATTAAACTCATTTTCAGTCTGTCAGTTGTTTCATTCAAATGAAGTTATTCATCAGAAAACACTGAAAATGTTTCCTTAAAGTATCTCAGGAGTGAAGCAGGAACAGCTTCCATAGACACTTCATGTTGGGATTGAACTTCATTTTATGATTATCAACAGATGTATCTATCAGACTCTTATTACTCCATAATATCGGTTTTAGTCCCTGAAATCCAGTATCGGTCATAGAGGATGAAGATTTGCTCTTTTGGACCTGAAGCTTCATATTAGCTTCAGATCAACTTTTAATCTTTGTGTCGTCCTCCCGGGTCAAATTGACCCCGTCTGTTTTGACTGTTCCTTCTTTCCTCCCTTCCTCCTCCATCCCCCTTTCTTCCTTCCTTCCTTCCTTCCTTCCTTCCTTCCTTCCTTCCTTCCTTCCTTCCTTCCTTCCTTCCTTCCTTCCTTCCTTCCTTCCTTCCTCCCTCCCTCCTTCCTCCCTCCCTCCTTTCCTTCCCTTCCTCCCTCCATCCCTGCTTCCTTTTTCCCTTACTCCCTTTCTTCCTTGACTCGAGGACAACAGGAGGGTTAAATCCATGTTTCCACAGTTTTTCATTGTAAACATTATGAAGGGATCTTCTAATGG